>NC_136912.1:78478490-78517468 GCF_949606895.1 Notothenia rossii | reverse complement strand
CAAAAAAAATAAAAATGCAAAATATTTATACGTATGAATTAACTGTGGACATTGGGTACTTCTCTAAAAAATGTAAACGGTATGCATTTAAAAGTACCCTGATCACCCTGGCGGTGATTGATTTGGTACAGGTCAGGGATGTGGTGGCTCAGGGTCCTGAGCGAGGGAGGGGGCCGGACCAGGGATGGTTTAGGAGTCATGCTCGGCATCTGAGAAGAGAGTATAGGTTCTTTAATGGACAACATAAACATCACTTATTATTCTGTTTTGAAAGTACTCTACAAAAAACATAAAGCAATAGTTATTTAGATTAAATTAAAACAACCGATGTCTTCTCACTTGAAGGTCAGCTTTACAGTGAGCTGGGGTCTTCTGGGTCAGGATCAAATCTGGAGGAGTGAGGGAGCTGGGGGGGGGACATGTGGGGTCGGGGGTAGGCGATTTGTTGCTTAGGGACGAGCCACTGTAGCTGACAGTGTGATCAATCAGCAGAGCGCTGAACGGGTTGGTGTCCATACTCTGAGCAAGACACAACAATAAACAAGACTTTAGTAGAGTTCATTCTAATGGTTTTTGTTTGAAGAATCAGTTCTGTACACGTAAAAACATACAGCACGGTTTGCCATCATTTAATTTATTCCATAAATGTTGGTTTTTATTAGGAGATTGCAGTGTAAAAAAGCAGTTTGAACCAGGAATTTAAAATCAATAACTTGACTTTTCTTTTATAACTCAGTCAAAACTCAAAGCGCCAATCCCTAAAATGGTAATTTACTGTACGAATAAACATGTTTGTTTGTGTAAATTCACTTAGAAAACAAACTAATAATAATAATAATAATACATGGGACTTTTATAGCGCTTTTCATGAAACTCAAAGACGCTTTCACAGAGAATTTAAGAAAACACAACAAAAAAAGACAAAGAAATACAAAAAGAGATAAACAAAACAGAAAAAAATACAGGGGGAGTGGGGTGGTCAGTGGTTGAATGCAGTGTTGAACAGGTGGGTTTTGAGTGATGTTTTGAATGCTGTGAGGGAGGAAGAATCTCTGATGGATTGGGGTAGTGAGTTCCAGAGGGTGGGTGCAGCAACGGAGAAGGCTCTGTCGCCCCAAGACTTGAGGTTGGTCCGGGTGGGGAGGGACAGGAGGTTGGCAGTGGCAGAGCGGAGGGAGCGAGTGGGAGTGTGTCTGTGGAGGAGGTCAGTCAGGTAGGATGGGGCCAGGTTATGGAGGGCTTTGTACGTCATCAGGAGGATCTTGTACTGAATTCTCTGGGGGATGGGGAGCCAGTGGAGCTTGATGAGGGCGGGTGTAATGTGTTCACGGATTCGGGTGTGGGTGAGTAGACGGGCGGCGGAGTTCTGGATATATTGAAGTTTGTTGAGGATTTTTGCAGGTGAACCATAGAGGAGGCTATTGCAATAGTCCAGACGGGAGGTGATGAAGGCGTGGATGAGGGTTTCGGCAGCAGTGGGAGAGAGGGATGGACGTAGACGGGCGATGTTTTTGAGGTGGAAGAAGGCTGTCTTTGTGATCTGTTTGATGTATCGGTTGAAGGAGAGGGTTTGGTCAAATATGATGCCTAGGTTCCGGATGTGAGGGGAGGTTTGAACTGGGAAGCCGTCTATGTTGAGGGTGAAGTTATGGTTAGGTGTGGTGAGCTTCTTTTGTCCAATGATTATTATTTCAGATTTATCGCAGTTGAGTTTCAGGAAGTTAAGTTGGAGCCAGGATTTGATTTCAGTGATGCAGTTTGTCAGGATGGAGTGGGTAGCAGTGGAGATGGACTTGGTGGAGATGAGAAGCTGGATGTCGTCGGCAAAGCAGTGGAATTGAAGTCCATGACGGCGGATTATGTGACCAAGGGGAAGCAGGTAGAGAATGAAGAGGAGGGGGCCGAGAACTGAGCCTTGAGGGACACCTTGGGGGAGATGATGGTGAAATGTCCTACAGAAACAGAGAGCATCTTTGTTCTAATAAGACATGGAAGAAGGCAGAGGGAAACAAAGTACCTGGCCATGGGGGCGGACCTCCTTGTGCTCAATACACTCCAGGTCGGGCAGCTCTCCATCTTTAGCCATTGACATCAAGAGACTTCCTGTTACCTTCAGATTCATATTTAATTAGAAATGTAACTTTACGGTGTAATTAAATGATGTGACTCATTTAGGTGGTGGCAGTAAATATGGACATAGAAGTTGTTAATTTGTTGATTCATAGCTTTATGGCAATGGTAACTCAGATATTGTTTGAACAATTGCAGGGTTTTTCTGAAATGGCTGCCTCTTTTACAAGAGGAAATATTACTTTACCCTTCAGGGAAAATAGGCAATATTTAACAGTGCAAAGGTTACTTTTTTAATTAACAGATTATATTTTTGAAATCGTTCTCGATTGTAGACGATTTGAAAGGAATAATGTTTAATAGCCCATTGGCTCATAAAACAGTGTGAAAAGTAAAAAAAATGCATCATCTGGACACACATTATGTGCTTTATGTTTGATATTCACCAGCTAATATTCAATTTAAATATTAGCCACATGTTGATCATTTCTGACAATGCAGGATTATTCTAGAGAGGAGCAAAGGAACTCACTGTTTTTGTATCCTTAGTGATATCTACTTGAAGAAGTAATTATTTAGTTTACTGTCTCCAAAGACTAACTCTATATATCGCAAATAAGACAGCTAGGAAAGCAATACTTACTATCTGCTTCCAGTTGTTGTTATTCTACGATAAAACCCTCCCAAAATTATACAAACAAAAGCAAATTTGGAAAACTGAATGTTTTTTGTAATGGGAAGTAAACAAAGGGGGGTCATATTTTGGTTTTGTGCCACTATTGTTTAGTTTGGTTGCAACTGTGCATCAAAAAGTATACATTTTTATTTCATAATTTTACACCCATTCAATATGCAAATAAATGGAGCAATAACCGGTCACAGGCATTAACAGTAAGATGTCCTTTCCTCTGTGTTCAGTGTAACAACCATCCAACATAAGAGCGACACAATCTAGTAAGCCAATATCCATTAAACTGCCCACTGATTGGCTGTCATGTATTTATTGGCAAACAACATGCTGTGACCTTCTAAACAGTGGCTCTATACATTAAGCATTGGATAGAAATCCCTCCCGTGTGTGTGTGTGTGTGTGTGTGTGTGTGTGTGTGTGTGTGCAGCAGTGACAGTATGGCTGGTAAGATAAGAGCTATGGACAGTGGAGAATAAAGGCTTTCCAGCAACATTGAAAGATTGGGGCAAAAAAGAATAAGTGAGAGAGGGAGGCCGAGAAGAGACAAAGAGAGTGCACTCTGTGGCAGCGGGGTGTGGTTTGGGCGCTGGCTGCTGGAGTGAAGGGAGTGGCTCGGCCGGAGGCCAGACAGCTGATCGGAATCAGGTAATCAGTGCAGTAAGAAAAGCATGTCGTAACCTGGTTCTGGTCGGTTATGCAGTAGGCGGGATCCCGGAAGGTCGCCAAAGGACCTGTGAAGTTTCCCACCCGGGCAACGTTTGAGACCCGCGCATATTATTGTTTGGAGTTAATAAACGCCTGTGTTTCACCAACCTGCTCTTTCCGTCCTGATTTGAACCCTGTGTGAGCGGAGAGGCTCACAGTGGCGCCTGAACAGGGACCTGATGTCGGAAGGAGAAACCCCGCTGGGTCAGGCCCTCCAACGTCTCGCTCACATGCAGGAGACCACCACAGCATTACAGCGACAGCAGAGCGAGGCTCTGCTCGGGATCGCCTCGAGCCAGCGCGAGGACCGGGCTCTCCTACGGGAGCTGCTGCAGCGTCCGGCCGCTCGGGAGGGCGATCCCGCTACCAACCCGGCCCGACCGCCTTCAATTGCCCTCCAGAAATTGACGGCAGAGGATGATCCGGAGGCATACCTGGACATATTTGAGGGCACAGCGGCGGCGTGCGGGTGGCCGGAGGAGGAGTGGGCAGCGCGGCTACTGCCTCTGCTATCCGGGAGTGCGCAGCTAGCCGCCCACAGCCTGCCAGCAGCCTCTCGGCATGTGTACCGGCATCTGAGGAAGGCCATCCTGGACCGGCTTGGCAGCACGCCAGAGGGACATCACCGCCGGTTCCGGGCCTTCCCCTTCGAGGACGATGACCGGCCCTTCTCCTACGCGCAGCGGCTCCTGGATGCAGCGAGCCGCTGGCTCCAGCCAGGGGTGCGCTCCGCTGAGGAAGTCGTCGGGCAGGTGGCGCTGGAGCAGTTAATTGCCGGCCTGCCATCTTCGACGGCGAATTGGGTCCAGTGCCATCGCCCCGCCAACCTGGAAGCAGCCGTCGTCCTTGCGGAGGACCACCTCTCGCTTCCCCGGCGGAGCATGAAAGAGGAGCCCCGACCACCAGCCGTCTCAGCGGGCAGACCCGTCCCAGCCCCGAGGAGGAGGTTTCCTGGAGCAGCTGCCCTTCCCTCCTCACCATCACACGGCCCCAACCCCGCAGCCCCGACACTTTCCCCCCTAGCTCTACCTTACCCTCCTGTTTTTATCTCTCCCCAGGGTCCGGCCTACGCTTCTGGTCGTCCGGCACCACGGGGGGCTCCTCAGACGTCAGGGCAGGATTGCTGGCGGTGCGGGCAGCCCGGCCACTTCCGACGGGAGTGTCCTCTCATGGAGGTCGGACAGCTGGTTCGTGTTGCAGGACCGCCAGTTGCCGCCCCCGATTTGGAAGGGACGTACCGTATACCGGTATGTATACAGGGGGGTACACACCAGGCTCTGATGGACACGGGCTGTAATCAGACGATGATCCATCAGCACCTGGTTCGGCCTTGGGCATTGATTGAAGCATCGTGGGTGAAGGTGAGGTGTGTGCATGGGGATATTCACCAGTACCCGGAGGTGACGCTGGAAATTTCTTATAAGGGGAAAAAGCATAGAGTCAGGGCTGGAGTTAGCACTCGCCTTACGCACCCTCTGATTTTGGGAACGAATTGGCCGGGGTTTGCTAAGCTAGCGGGGGCTATGGGGGTGCGTTCACGGACGGCAGGGAAATGCGAGTTGTGTGCTGTGTTTAGTGGAGAGTCGGAGGCGGCTGACGACATCGAGGGGGAAACGGACTCGGAGGGGGCCGCGGAGGTCCCTCTGGACCCGCTGGTGTTTCCCGTGGAAGATTTCCCCCTCGAACAGTCGAGGGACGAGACCCTTCAGCACGCCTTCGGCCAGGTGGTGAGTATTGATGGCTCCCAGCTACACCCAAACGCAGCACTCACTCACCCACACTTTACGGTGGTTAGGGACAGGTTGTATCGTGTAAGCCGTGACACACAGACAGGAGAGATAAATACCCAGTTGTTGGTGCCAAAAAGCCGTCGGGAAATGGTTTTCCAGGTGGCTCATTATAACCCCATGTCAGGTCACCTAGGGTACGACAAATCACTACACCGGATAATGGCCCGATTTTATTGGCCGGGCATTCGCGCAGATGTGAAGCGGTGGTGTGACTCTTGCCGTGAATGTCAGCTAGTTAACCCGCCGGCCATCCCCAGAGCGCCTTTGCGCCCGTTACCATTGATTGAGGTGCCTTTTGAGAGAGTTGGAATGGACCTCATCGGGCCATTAGACCGGAGTGCACGGGGATATCGCTTTGTACTAGTCCTAGTGGATTATGCAACGCGAAATCCCGAGGCAGTGCCGCTGCGTAATATCTCTGCAAAGCGCGTCGCGCAGGCACTGTTTCACATTATCTCCCGAGTCGGGATCCCGAAAGAGATCCTGACTGACCAGGGCACACAGTTTATGTCACGCACACTACGCGAGCTGTATGAACTATTGGGCGTCCATTCAATACGGACTAGTGTTTACCATCCGCAGACCGACGGCCTGGTGGAACGGTTTAACAAAACACTAAAGAACATGGTTCGTAAGTTCGTTCACGAAGATAGCCGTAATTGGGATAAATGGCTAGATCCTCTGTTGTTTGCAGTGCGGGAGGTGCCCCAGTCCTCCACGGGATTTTCTCCCTTTGAGCTGTTATTTGGTAGGAAGCCCCGGGGTGTTTTGGACCTAGTTAAGGAAAACTGGGAGGAGGGTCCAAGCACCAGTAAGAACGAAATACAGTACGTTATGGACCTGCGAGCAAAACTCCAATCACTGGGGCAGATATCACGGGAGAATTTGCTCCAGGCTCAGGAACGTCAGCAGCGCCTGTACAACAGAGGGTCGAAACTGAGACAATTTTCACCGGGAGATAAAGTGCTTGTATTACTCCCATCCTCTAGCTCTAAACTACTCGCCAAGTGGCAAGGACCCTTCGTGGTCACACGACGAGTGGGGGACGTAGATTATGAGGTGGTGCGTTCTGACAGGGGGGGAGCAACACAGATTTACCACCTTAACCTCCTGAAAGCATGGAGGGAGGGGGCGTCGGTTTCTCTGGCCACCACGGTGATTGAGAGAGATGAGTTGGGACCGGAGGTCATTAAAAGCAACAAAGTAGCCCCGGTCGGTTGTGGCGACAATCTCTCACCGGGCCAGAGAGCAGACGTTGCTTCGTTGCAAAGGCAGTTTGCCGACGTGTTCTCTACGCTGCCAGGGCGCACCTCTCTCATACACCACCGCATAGAAACGCCCCCGGGCGTGGCCATTCGTTCACGGCCCTATCGGCTGCCTGAACACAAGAGGAAAATTGTTCAGGCGGAGCTTCAGACTATGATAGAGATGGGAGTGATAGAAGAGTCCACCAGTGACTGGTGTTGCCCCGTCGTGCTGGTACGTAAGTCCGACGGGTCAATCCGGTTTTGTGTGGACTACCGCAGGGTGAACGAGGTGTCCAAATTTGATGCTTATCCAATGCCCCGGGTCGACGAACTCCTGGATCGGCTAGGCACTGCTCGCTTTTACACGACGCTGGATTTAACCAAAGGCTATTGGCAGATTCCCCTTTCTCCAGAGTCTAAGGAAAAAACGGCGTTCTCCACTCCGTATGGTTTATACCAATTCATCACACTTCCTTTCGGGTTGTTCGGAGCTCCAGCCACCTTCCAGCGGCTCATGGACCGGGTGCTGCGTCCCCACTCTGCATATGCTGCTGCTTACTTGGATGATGTCATCATTCACAGTGAGACATGGGAGCAGCATATGCAGCAGGTGGGGGCGGTGCTCGAGTCCCTGAGGCAGGCGGGGCTCACGGCCAACCCGAAGAAGTGTGCGGTTGGACGGAGGGAGGTACGGTATCTGGGGTACCACTTGGGCGGCGGGCAGGTGCGGCCACAGATAGAGAAAACAACCGCCATTTCAGCCTGTCTGGCGCCCAAGACGAAAAAAGAGGTCAGGAGGTTCATGGGGCTGGCCGGCTACTACAGGCGGTTCATCCCGTCCTTTTCGGAGCTGACCAGTCCTCTGACCGACCTGACCCGAAAGGGTGCTTCAGATCCGGTCCAGTGGACGAAGCGGTGTCAGCTGGCGTTTGAGAGGGTTAAAAAAGCCCTCTGTGGTAAGCCGCTTCTGTATTCTCCTGACTTCTCTCTCCCTTTTGTGTTGCAGACCGACGCCTCGAACAGTGGGGTGGGGGCCGTTTTGTCCCAGCACGTAGAGGGGGTCGACCGCCCCGTACTGTACGTTAGCCGTAAGCTCGTCCAGAGGGAGGTGAACTACAGTACGGTGGAAAAGGAGTGCCTCGCCATACGGTGGGCGGTCGGCGCCCTGCGGTTATACCTCCTGGGGCGCCCTTTCACCCTCTGGTCGGACCATGCCCCGCTCCAGTGGCTCCACCGCATGAAGGATGCCAACGCTCGGATCACTCGGTGGTATCTGGCGTTACAGCCTTTCAACTTCAAGGTGATCCACAGGCCGGGTAACCGGATGGTCGTGGCTGATTTCCTCTCTCGCTCGGCGGAGGGGGGGGGGGGGGGAGAGTCAGCTTGCGGCCGGCGGGATCCCGGCCTGAGTCGGGCGGTGGGGGTATGTGGCAGCGGGGTGTGGTTTGGGCGCTGGCTGCTGGAGTGAAGGGAGTGGCTCGGCCGGAGGCCAGACAGCTGATCGGAATCAGGTAATCAGTGCAGGAAGAAAAGCATGTCGTAACCTGGTTCTGGTCGGTTATGCAGTAGGCGGGATCCTGGAAGGTCGCCAAAGGACCTGTGAAGTTTCCCACCCGGGCAACGTTTGAGACCCGCGCATATTATTGTTTGGAGTTAATAAACGCCTGTGTTTCACCAACCTGCTCTTTCCGTCCTGATTTGAACCCTGTGTGAGCGGAGAGGCTCACACACTCATTGATTAGAAACAATTGAGACATGAAACTGCAAATCCACACAAATGTCTAAGTAACCCGGTACTAAGACCTCTGAGTTTTGTTTTGCTGTGCTAAAACCTCAAATACTTGTTTATAACTAGCTCTGTGTGTATGTGTCTGTGTGTCTGAAGTACCTTCGCTGATGCCGTCATGGACTCTACTGTTGGAGACTTTGGGGATAAAGTGACCATCTCTTCTTCTACCTCTGGAAGGTCTACCATTCCCATTCCCAGGTACAGACTCACTTGCTGGATCTTGTCACACAGCTAAGAGAAGAAAAGAGTAGAGTACAGTAATATTTACAGTGCATGACATTAAGGATTTTGGGAGATGGCCCTGTGGGCCATCTAAGCTAATTTACAGATGGCCCTGAGCCCAATAGAGATTGCCCTGAAAAATGCGTGCGGACGAAATGCCATAAAGGGTTTGGGGGGGCCTCCCCCTAGAACATTTAGATTTTTGCAGGTCTTAGATGCTGTCTGCTGCATTCTCTAGACTGAATTATAAGATGAACCAGCACAATATTATATTGTACAATTTCAATTTTATTCTTCATTTCACTTGTTTGTTTGTTCTTGTTTGTGTTTGCTCGCTTGCATGCCTTGCATAGCTATAAGAAATACTTAAGTTGTTGGTCAAGACACTTTTCATCTGATGAAGGCAAATGCCTTCATCAGGCCTTCCCGCAAATGCCTTCATCAGATGTAAAAAAAAGTAAAAAACATTACATTCAGTTGTAACTGCCAAAACAAACATTATTTACACTATTATGGCCCCTGTTAAAAATGTTTGTAATGTTATCTAATGTAAGTTGGTCGAAAGAATGCCTCCTCATCCGGAAGCTAACCTAGCAGACCCGAGCAGCAGTCAAGAGGAGCCGAAGCACACAAAATGGCGACGTCAGAGTTCCCGTTGGCCGGCAAATCTAAATATCTTCGGTCACAATAATTTCCCTTTAGCACAATACCGCTTCAGTTGCGCCACTTAGGTGACAGACAAGAAGAGTATGTGACAGACAAGAATAGTCAATTCTAATGTCTAACACTTAATGTGGAGAAAGAGATGTCCTGTATGGGTTGATTGTGCGTTGATCTGTTGGTAATGCCTCGGGGTTCCGGTGGGCATGTAAACAAATGCATAATGCTGCGCTATACTCTGTTGCCTCACCCAGTTGCATAGCGACACTTATTGTTTAGGTGTCTTTTAATAAGCAGATAGTCCTATCATTAGCTAGAACTAGCTAGATCTGATCAATATGGGCATAAACGCGAGTGAAGTCTAATCTTACGGGAGAGAGAGATCAGCTGCTGCTGACGAGTCGACACGCAGCACTGCATGATCACATGCAGCGGTGAGCGGACAAAACACACACTTCAGGTTAGAATATCACACGTAGCTATTTTAATTACCTCTCAAACTACCTAAACTAGTTATAGATGTTTAGTTTTACTGTCGGGTCACTCATTACTGGATCCGCGAGCTGCTGGCATAATAGATTGCCCGATTGGGCAACCAGCAGGTGAGGCTTCATCACACACACACACACACACACACACACACACACACACACACACACACACACACACACACACACACACACACACACACACACACACACACACACACACACACACACACACACACACACACACACACACACACACACACACACACACACACACACACACACACACACACACACACACACACACACACACACACACACACACACACACACACACACACACACACACACACACACACACACACACACACACACACACACACACACACACACACACACACACACACACACACACACACACACACACACACACACACACACACACACACACACACACATCGAAGAAGGGTAATTTAGGAGCGGCATTTCAAAACAGTGCACAAACGCTACGAGACGGAATTCCCTCCTAATTCTGCCCTACGCTCCCAAAAGGGGAGGGACCTGAAAGGACAGCTAAATGCACAGCAGTCCATTTTCACCAGGCCCAACAACAAGAGCAAGGCTTCTACAATCTTATCGTGTCAGTCATGTTATCGCGAAACACATGAAGTCTTTCAAAGACGGCGAAGTTGTGAAAGAAGGATTCCTGGAGGCTGCCGACGCGCTTTTGGGGGACAGTAAAAAATAACAGTAGCATTTCAACAGGTTTTTGATATAATAAAAACTCAAGTCAGATACCGTTATTAATCACCTGTAAGTTTTAGTTTGTTTGAACTTATTAATTATAATTATTGTACAAAATGGTATAAGAATGCAAACTTAAATTGATTATAGTCTATTATCAATTCAGGTTAAGAAACTAGCGTTGCTTGCATCCTATTTAAGGAATTTCTTTTTATACTCTACTAAAATGAAACAAAAAAAGGGTTTGATTTTTTTTTATTGCACTTTGGCAGCAGATTCCTGTGTAGCTTCAGATCGGAGTTGTCTTATAAGTAAGCCAAATTTATACTTTTGTAGCAACATTACTTTTATATAATGGCAAAGAAAGGATTCAGTGTCTTTTCTTTTTTTCCTGTGTCATATGTGGCAGCACTGTTCAATGTTTCTTGAAAACATTACCCACTGTAGTATGTGACGTGTGAATAAACTCCAACTCTGTATCAACAACACTGTTGTGTAACTTCAGTTAAATACTTGTATGTGTGTAGATTAGAAAGAGGTAAGATAAAGGATCTGTAGTATTTTATGAAGTATTAATCGTACAAAGGTCAGTTTTAGAAGTAGAAGTGTGTATTTACCTGGTAGTAGGCTGTCAGTAATGGCTACGCCTCTCTATTTCGACTAGTAGATCTTGGCAGACTGGCAACTTTAAAAGTAGCCAGGGCTCAACGATAACTTTTAAAAGTGGTTGCCAGGCTGGCAACCAGGCATCAGCTTTTGGTTGCCAAACCTGAAAATACGGTTGCAATTTTTAGTCACCTTATATTTAAAATAATTAAGATACTATACAGTTATACATCAACTTAATAATAAACTTGTGACACAAAAGAATGTTCAAATGCTTTACAATAAGTAATTAACACAATTAATTGAAACTTAAGTGTTAGTAAACGTGTCCATCCTCAATTGCTGGTATATAAAATACCAGTAGTGCAGCTGTTGTCATGTTCTTCACAGATCTCTCACAAATGAATTGAGCAAGTCACTAGTTTCTTGGTCATCCGTTGTCTCCCTTTCAAAATGTGGGTTGCCTTGACCTCTGTGCTGACCCCCACCATAGATCCATTGGCCCTTCAGCATTGAAGTCTTGGATTGGCCAGACTAATACATTTATAATGTTAAATAAATGAGAACCATTCACAGTACGGAATTAGATATTAATTATGAATGCTGTAAATTACCTTTAATATGTCTAACTATATTTAAAATGCGTTACCTTTTTATAGAAGTGATTATATTTGTATGCCAATATTTTTCTAAGGTAAAGTTTCGTTTTGCACTTATTTTGATAAGATCGGGACTCTTATTTTTGAAGGAACTTTTACCGAAAGTGAATGCACAATGAAGCAGAATGTACTTATATATTTCTCCTCCCAAGACTTTACATATTTCCTCTTTGCTTTTCGTTCAGGTTCACCTTGCGCTTTATCAGTTGAATCATTTTGAACATTAGTTTGAGAAGTTGAGGTGTTGGCCGAACTTTTTACCCCACAGTCAAACTTAATTTGCTTCGCCATTTTTTGTAAAACAAACACACGGCGCTCCGCTCCGCGAGTAAACGTGCATCGCTTTCTGGCTCCGTAATCACACCAATGCAAGTGCAACTTAAGTATCAGGTTCCGACTTGTCACAATAATAATTAAATACACTGATGCAAACACAGGTATGGTGAAAAAAAGAGAACTATTGGAAGCAGAAAAAAAACAGCGTAATATACCATCTGACAAAGGCCTGTGCTATAATGCTTCAATGAACTGGCTATTCTTTATAATATACTCAGATTAATAGGAGACAGAGATGTTAAGTTATAAATCAAGGGTTTTTATTATTATTTACAGCAGGGGTGGGGAACCTTTTTCCTTTCAATTTTTACAACGTCCTCCGAGGGCCGTACAAATTATTGAACTCAACCTCTGCTTAAAAAAACTAAAATCACAGCCCATTCATTTGGCCTTTCTTTCATGCTGTGCAAAGTGCACGGTTGTGGCATGACCACCAAAACAGAAAGATATGGACACAAGATGGGTGCAAATGTATTTAGTATCCTATCCATATGAACATGATTTAAGTGGGGGGGACCTAACCTCCTCTAGGGGGGTCCGGGGGCATGCTCCCCCGGGAAGATTTTTTTTTTTAAATATTGAAGATAAAAGCATCAATCTGATGCACTTTGAGAGCAAAATTAGGAAAATCTATGAATACATCTCTCAACACCCATATGAAACAGAACTGTAAGCAGAGTTTTCTTTTTGGATATTCTAGAAATCACTCCTTTTAAACTCTATTCTTGTTATTTCTAACAACTTTTTTGTTACTGTCATATAGTATTTTATACCTGTTTTTCATTTAGTCTCTAATGCAGGGGTGTCCAAACGTTTTTCACAGAGGGCCACATATAGAAAAATATACGAAGGGCTGGGCCGCTGGGTCACTAGAGGTGAGCGGCCCAGCCCTTCACCTAGTAGGTGTATTGTATAGCTCATCCCTTAGAACAGAAGCCTCAGATTGATTATAATAAGGAGAAATATGAAGGGTGTATTTCAAGCTTGTTATCTAAATAAGTCATTGGGCTTTTTTCTTATCAACTAAGATATGTTAGAAAATGTTTCCAACTTTAATTGACTGAATTTATTTGAAAAGCGGTCTTATTAACACATGAATACTGTGTAATATGTTTTTACATTTATATTTAAGAAGTACAATATAAGACAAGCACAAGTTTAATTTGTGGGCCGTATTCAATTATAATTTTTGAATTTGCTGAGGGCCGATTCAAAATGGTCCGCGGGCCGCATTTGGCCCCAGGGCCGTAGTTTGGACACCCCTGCTCTAATGTCTCATTAATAACTATAATGATCATATCAAGGTGTGCCTTAACCTCACTGAGCTGAGGTTATTTGAGCCTCTCAGGAGAGAGCTCTCTTCCACCTGGTTGTAGAAACAGCCTGTTCTCCTACAAAAAAAACTACCAAATAGGTCGATTGTTTAAGCAGTTTAGATTACGACCCATAGCCACGTTTTAAAGTGTAGCACCTCTAGTGGTCGTGTAAGAAACAACATGCTCCCGTTTATTCACAAACAACCCTCTCTGGAAAATTCTAAATTGTGGAATAGTTTGGCCATTAAAATGCTTTATTAGATTTCTAGCGAGAAGTGTATATTGTACTTTTAGAATCCACGTCCAGTGGAGGTGTAGGATCTATAGTTTGATAGATATTACGAAGATGATTTGAGGTCTCATCAGACTAACGTGTATGCACCTTCCATGTAAAGTTAGCGTGGGTGAAAACAGTTTTTCCGGTCTCGAAGTTTTCATAATTAAACCGAATATATTCCCCTCACTGTCAAATGATTACACAGTGATATCTGCATTACTCATCCACTAAAAAACATCAGTTTATCCTTGTTAATTACACAATATTGATTGATTTAAATTGTGTACAACGCTTTTGTGTTTTTAACCTTCGATTCAGAGAAACAAATAGTTTTTTAGGACTTTAGACACCACAGTTTCCAAATACACTACACTACCCAGAATCCCCAGCTATCGTTTGGGACTACAACATCCGCCTTGCTTTACAAACCCCGTGATTAGTCATCAAGCCCTGTGATTGGATGTTGGAGTGGCAGTGCAACAAGGTTACGCTGAGCGTCAACAGCTCTTTGAAATGGAATGGAACCACGGCAGACTATCCAAAACTGGAATTTAACGGGTCCAGCACAGACAACCATGGTCCAGCCCCCCGAAGAACTACACATGCTGGCTATTGTGTGTTTTGCAACATTATATGGCACGTCTCTTTACAAGACGTTTTCGTATTTCCCACGATTAGAAGTTGCCAGTATTAAACGGTGTACACCCTGGAGGTTTAGGGGATACGAAACAGTGGTGTTATCAAATTTAAAACATATAATTAATAAATGGGTGAATTAATATACCCACATGACACCTAATGTCAGAAGAGCTTTATTTAACAGCTGGTCTTATGTCTGTGACCCATCCTGTTGTTCATTGATAAGCCTGAAACATGCACTTGTCAAGGTTCAGAGGCAAATATGGCAGTAGCCATCGATCATCTTAAGATAAGATATACTTTATTGATCCCAAGTTGGGAAATGTTTTTGTTACAGTAGCATACTACTTTGTTCTACTCTACTACAATTCAGAGGTTAACTTGGTATTTTTACTCCACTACATGTATTTTAGGTACTTTGCAGATTCTGATTAATGATGTGAAATATAAACAACTAGGGGTGTAACGGTTCAAAAATTTCAATTCGGTACGTACCTCGGTTTTTTGGTCACGGTTTGGTACGTTTTCGGTACAGCAGAATTTTTTTTCACAAAACAAAAAAATATTTTTAGTTTTAATTTTTTTTTATTATTAAACTGTGAATATTCACTCAAATAAATACAAAATATAATAAAATAAACATTAAGGTGCAGCATTTCGATGAACTGAAATAATCTGCATTTGAACTTTATTGTACTAGTACTCACAAAACAAACTGTTTTGGGTTTTTAATTATTATTAAACTGTGAATATTAAATCAAATAAATACAAAATGTAATAAAACATTAAGTTGCAGCATTTCGATGAACTGAAATAATCGGTATTTTAACTGTACTGTACCCAAGCAGCCAGTTTGACTTGCTTGTCATTGTATGTTCATGTTTTTTTTTAAAGAAGAATTAACTTGTCCACATTGCTTGCCGAAAGGGCAGATCTGCTGGCACTATACTAATAATGTCTCCTGCTGTGGAGAACACCCTCTCGCTAGGGACAGAGGTAGCAGATACAGCCAGGTAGCGCTTTGCTAACATGGCAACATAAGGATATTTGGCGTTTGTAATAGCTTTGGCTCGGTCTGAACTTTTTGCGAGTGGTGGAGGCTTAAATGCTAGCGGGAGTTTGGTTTGCACTTCAGTCTTTTGGTACCGGTGATATTCACGTTCGGGTGATGCCTTTTCAAAAGAGTGTGCAAGTTTGATGTATTGCCAGCAGCGTAACCAATTTTAGTTGAACAATGCCGACAAACAGCTTTGGTTCGGTCCACCTGTCTTTGTCCGTAACTGCGAAACCAAAATGTTCCCAAACCGGAGACTTCAATGATGCTGGAGGATTTTCGAGCTCAACTTTATCTGCGTTCTCCATTTCGACAGTTCCTCAAATTACTGACTAAATTTGAACGCATCCCTCTGACCAGCTCTCATAGTATGCCTCTCGTCCAATTAAATGACTTGCTCGCTCTATGACGCGTTGAACCCAATGTGAGCAAATTACTCTGAATGCTGCGACGCAGCACCTGAGATTACTTCCAAAAAGTTTAACGTAATGATCGTTCGGTACACACGTGTACCGAACCCTATAAACCCTAAAAACAACCCTTAAATCAGACTTTAGTTACACCTGACTCAAATTCAGGGAAGTTGATTGTCAAGTGCCAAAATAAACTATGCAATATATTGGACGTTAAGTACTTTGTCAGACTTCATATTTATCTGTGGATAACCCCAACGTTTTTTTCTTATTCAAAAGAAGACCTTAACTTAAAGTATTCTTTAATGCTTAAATAAAGCTTTATTAGTTGGTCTGTTTTGCACATCCTCCTGTTAATATCTTTGGACATCCTGTACTAAACTGTTTTATTGTAGACACTATCGTATCTTCTGGATATTTTAAATTTTGTATGTAGGCTACTCTTAATATTTAAATGTTTTCATCAAATAAAACTTATTCAACAACAACATTCAATAACGTGCTTTAACCACTAGGTGGCGCGGGTTAAAAAACCAGTGGTGTAGTTAATAAAACCTAATAATATGAAACATATGACTATTAACTTTATTGTGAAATTAAAACAGAAAATACAGTTTCAGTCTCTCGATTTGAAGCTTATGCATTGTACCATGAACCTGTATAGACCTGTAACAGTCAACTGAATGAGGAGTTAGAAAGGTAATGAATTAATTAAAATGTCGAACTCGGACTTCATTTTAAGGACATTTCGGCCAGGGATTTAGAGCTATATTTGTTTAACCACCGGATTGGCAAAACAGGAGAGTGTGTGCTTCCCACAGCTGTTTTATAGAAGGAAAACCTCCTTCACTTCATGAAATCTCTGCAGCACCAGGAGGCAGCGGGAGGGTTAACGCACCGCCTTCACTGTGTTTGCCTTCAGAATCATTCGAAAGGCTAAGATCGACCACAGGCTGATGTGTTTTAACCACACACACGATTTAAATGCAGACTTCTGTTCCTCCATGTTTCGTTGTTATCGTTTTCACTTTGATTATAATACTGATGAAAACAAAGCACTTTGGCAAGTTACCACCTACGTTTTAAAATGCTTAATAAGCACCGTAACGTTCATGATATCATTTCTTTGTCATAATCGGTTGTTTCCGTGAGCGGCCGACTGTTGTGTGACGGCAAATACTGCGGCTGCAAGGCATTGTGGGGCAGCAAGGGAGGTCCAGTGGTTCCTAACCTAAAGGAGGTTATAAAGGAAGTTTGAAACCTCCTTTCTTATCATCTAGAGCAGTGGTTCCCACACTGGTGTGCTGTGAGGCAAGTCCGGGTGTGCCGTGGGATTTTGTGACAACCATACGTTATTATTGCAATATACAACTACACAAAAATAATTTATTTTTAATTTACTATATCAGTACTTTGTATGCACTCATTTAATAATACAGAGGCAAACTCTATACCTAAAAGCAATTCTTTAAAAAAAAATCCTCACAGAACCCCATATTTCGCTGTTAACGCAGTTGCACAGGTGGGAATTATAAGACCGTGACACATCAAAGGCTGAAGGACAACATTAAAACAGAGAAACACGCAAGAGGGAAAATGGAGCGCTTTCTTGTGCGGAGCAAACCACCAACCACCAGTGCAGAGACTGCCGACAACCCACCACCGAAAGAAAAGAGGAAAAAAACTGTCAGCAGACAGCATCATGAAAGTTACCTGTCTTATGGCTTCAGTTGGACCGGGGATGTCAACAATCCTCAGCCCGAGTGCGTCGTCTGTCGGGAGAAGTTAGCTAATGCGAACATGGTTCCAAGCAAGCTGAAGAGGCACTTGGAAACCAAACATCCCTTCCATGTTCAGAGAAACTTGGCCTACTTCAAAAGAGCACGGGATCTGAACCGGAGGCAGCAAGACCCAGTGTGAGAAAAAGTTTTTAGAGAGTACTTGTCCATGGACAAGTGAGTTTGGCAATTTACTTGTCCGAATACATTTTCACTTGTCCAGAATGGACACAAATTGGGGCCACTGGAATCTTCTTCTTCGCCATCGTATTTCACATTTTCCCACGGTTTTTACGACACCGCTCACGTGAGTGAGCGGTAAGATTTTACTGCATCACACATAGGGCTGGGTATCGTTTAGATTTTAACGATTCCGGTTCTGCTTTTCGATTCCAGTTATTTTCGGTTCTCGATTCCGGTTCTTTGAGAGGGTAAAAATAAGTCCCATGACAAACTGGGAGAAAAATATATTTA
The DNA here is from genome assembly GCF_949606895.1 of Notothenia rossii. Classification (NCBI taxonomy): domain Eukaryota; kingdom Metazoa; phylum Chordata; class Actinopteri; order Perciformes; family Nototheniidae; genus Notothenia; species Notothenia rossii. Next base: position 78,499,510 of record NC_136912.1, on the reverse strand, counting down.
TGAAAACATTAAGTCAAATCTGTATTCCTATTTACAAATCAGTTCATACTGTTAAATTTATTACGGTTATTGAATACAATTATATAAACATAATCTCTGCATTGTTTTGTTAGTTCTAAGTGGTGCAGTTTAAGAATGTACAATTGGCCCAGTCTCCTCTGATGTTACACTGCAACCTGCCTGTGAGACAGAGTCCAACCACACAATCTGTGTGTCCAACACATGTCCTGCAACACACATGCTGCAACCTGCCTGTGAGACAGAGTCCAACCACACATGTCCAACACATAGGCCTAATAATAATAATAATAATAATACATTATATTTATAGCCTATAGGCCTAGCGCTTTTCTAAAACTCAAAGACGCTTACACATGTCCTGCAATACACATGCTGCAGCTGCCCAGCTGTTCACTGTTTGTAAAAGTAAATAGATAGTATTTTAATTTCAATAATTTCTATACCCTGCCTTATAAACAATACTGACATCCATGTGCTCCTCCGAGTATGGGGGTCCGGGGATATGATTACAGCGCGAGGACACAGGGAGGCTGCTTCACTTCATAAAGGAAATGGCGGTCAATATTAACAACAAAGGAGCTAAAAGTCCTAATAACCTTCATTACGTGTTAGAGAAAGAACATAAGAAAGTTTGACAAAGATGAGGCTGTTAAACGGGCAGTGAATCCGCTGTGTGTAGAAAGAGAGAGAGAGAGAGAGAGAGAGAGAGAGAGAGAGAGAGAGAGAGAGAGAGACGCTGAGCTGCACCATGCAGCGATCAGCTGATCCGGAGCAGAGAGAGGGAGCTGCGGTCCGCGGGGCTCGGCTTCGCCTCCTGTCCTCACAACTCTTATCAATCCCGGGAACGGACAATTGTTATTTGTTCCTACTCGGAACCGAGTTTTGCTTCCCAACCCTGCCACTGTGCTACACTTCCCGCCCCGCCCCTGCACAGAAAGCGGCGAGATGCATTTCATTAGGAATCGACAAACAGAACCGAAACTAACATTTCTAAACGAACAATGGCGGACACGTCCAATTTGCGAATGAGTTCTGCCTTTTGTAAACTGAATCTATCAATAATATAACAATAAATCCGGGCGAAAAACGTCACTTGTCCGCCGGACAAGTCAATTGAAAGATCTACTTGTCCGATATTGTAAATAACACGTCCCGGACGGTGGGACGTGTACTTTTTCGCACACTGAGACCGTTTGTTGGATTGTGTGAAAGTGTCTGAAAAGGCAATGGAGGCTAGTTACATGCTAGCGGAGCTCATTGCAAAGCAGAAGAAACCTCACAATAGCGGAGACACTCATCCTCCCCGCTTGCAAAAAAATTGCAGGTGTCATGCTGGGTCCAGATGCTGCAAATGAGCTATCCGAAGTGCTGTCGTCTGATAATACAATCAAAAGAAGAATCGACGACATGTCAGAAGACATTGAGCAACATTTGACAGAGAAACCGCAGGCGAGCGGCAGATATCTACTGACATAAGTGGGGCTGCCCAACTTCTGGCAAAGGTCAGATATGTTGATGCTGACTATCAAAGAGACGTTTTTCTTCGGCAAAGAAATGGAAAGCCATACTACGGGAGAATAAATATTCAGGATAACTAATAACTATTTAAAAGAGAACAGTCTGACCTGGAATGTGTGTGTCAGTCTTTGCACAGATGGTGCGGCAAGCATGACGGGGAGAGTGAAAGGATTTATTGCTAAGGTGAGAGCACAAAACCCACATATCGTGACAAACCACTGCATTTTGTATCGAGAGGCATTAGTTGCCAAAACCATGCCCCCGGAGTTGACTTGAGGTGCTGAATCAGGCCGTGCAGATGGTGAATTACATCAAATCAAGGCCCCTGAAATCTCGCCTCTTCTCCCAGCTGTGCTCCGAGATTGGAGCCGACCACCAAAGCCTGTTCCTCCACACAGAGGTACGTTGGCTGTCACGGGGGAAAGTCCTATCCCGTCTTTATGAGCTTCGGGAAGAGCTTTTGGAGTTTTCACGTGAACACGCTGTCCCACATAAAGACAAGCTTGCGGATGAGGGGTGGTGCGCCAGGCTGGCTTACCTTGCAGACATATTTGGGCATCTCAACGAGTTAAACGCCAAGCTTCAGGTCAGGAATCAAAACATTTTATCATCCACAGACAAGATTCGGGGGTTTATGGGTAAACTTATCCTGTGGCGCGAGGCTTTGGAACAGGGCTCCATGGACACGTTCCCGCTGGCATCAGCTGCGCCGCAGGCAGCTAGGGAGCGCGCTGTATATGCCGAACACCTTCAGACCCTAAAAGAGAGGTTTGAGCGCTATTTTCCACGTGTGGCTGACATTGAGGAATATGACTGGATCCGAGACCCATTCCACCAGGAATCCTCAACAGAAAAGCTCACTATGAAAGAGAGAGAGAGAGGAGTGCGCAGAGCTCCGTGTGGACCGCACACTGAAACTCAAATTTAGTGAGCTCCCACTGGATCAGTTTTGCTTGGCTTCTGCATCGGAGTACCCAAGAATCTCCCACCACGCGATTTAGCAACTTCTTCTTTTCCCCACTGCCTACCTGTGTGAGTTGGCGTTCTCTACTCTGGTTTACATGAACAACAACAGGAGGTCACGGCTCTCTGTTGAACAGGATTTGCGAGTGGCCCTCTCCTCAGTGCCACCAAGGATTAAAAAAATCTGCGCGCCCCGACAGGCACATGTATCTCACTTATTTTTAAGTCGGCAAAATATTTACAATAGCACATGTTTCAATGCTGATAGCTGAAATGTTACATTTATAATTTGTAGTTCAGGACCATGGACAGTGCAGCTTCCTTGCATCCTTTGCCTCATTTTTTATTTTGTGACCCGTCTGGTTTAAATGAGTGTGTTGCTGCTTTGATGAAGCCTAATTTGATAAAGTTTCAAATTAATTTCTGAAATATTTCGTTAATAAATATTTCATGAGTAATATAGTTGTCTTTGTCACATTTTATTTGGCATTAGTAAATAATTATGCACATTTACAGATATTTTACATGATATGAGTGATAACACGTGTTATAAGGGCTATTTTGCACAATAGGTGTGCCTTGAGATTTTTACTTGTCCTTTGGTGTGCCTTGGGCACAAAACGTTTGGGAACCACTGATCTAGAGAATTCGAACGGCACTTATCAAGGCTGCCACTGAGGGACTTCCGGGTCATTTCACTCCGTTAGGAAGGTTCCTAAGCTAAATGGACTATTCGACTTCAGCCTACACTCCTTTCAGACGAGACATAACCACGTGAAGACACGTTACGCTCGTGTTGTGTTCAAGGAACCTGTCCTTAGCCAGGAAATACAGGCACTCGCTTGTTTAATTATTTTGCGATCTAGAATTCTTCTTCTTTTTGAAGTGAGAAGTTGTGAAGTGGTTGACATTCATTCGAAATGGTTGCCAATGGCAACCTGGCAACCGTTACTGTCGAGCCCTGGTAGCTCTCGGTTAAAAAAAGGTTGGGCACCCCTGCTCTAGAACTAGAGTTTAAAAACGTAAACGGTGAGATGCGCGCGCATTCAGGTAGGCCCGCCCCAAGGCCGGCTACGTCTATAGAAATCTCTGTAGGTGAATGCTTGCATAGAGGGTAGTACCCCATAGAGTCCAGTAGAGGGCGGAGCCTGTGAGAGATATAACGTGTGTGTGTGTGTGTGTGTGTGTGTGTGTGTGTGTGTGTGTGTGTGTGTGTGTGTGTGTGTGTGTGTGTGTGTGTGTGTGTGTGTGTGTGTGTGTGTGTGTGTGTGTGTGTGTGTGTGTGTGTGTGTGTGTGTGTGTGTGTGTGTGTGTGTCTTACTGCTGCACTCGCTGTAGGGCTGCAGGACGTCGCGTGGCTCTGGCTCAGCAGGACAGAGTGGATATAGATGTCGTTATCAGTGTGTGTGTCACACAGGTAGAGCTGAAGCACATCTCCACTGTAACCATCCAGAGCGCCCACCAGGGAGCGATCAGAGCACAGCTTCTGGAAGGCAGCCCTGGCCTCAGCAGTCCAGCTGCCCTGCAACAAACAGACCACAACAATCTTATTCATAAAACTCAACTGCAACTAAAAACTCTGTAACATCTGCAGCTTGATAGCTTGAAGAAGATAGTGCTCAGATTTGCCCACTATCAATTTAATGAATATTAGACTCACAGCGGTGGGTTTAATTCCAGCGAGTGATGACGGGACAGCTTGTGCTGGAAGATTTGAATAACATGACCTGAGGAAACATAAATGAACAGTACAACAAAACGCGTACTTGTTGGATCGTTTAGCCGCTTAAATGTGTTTAAAATGCCCCTACTTGAGGAACTTGAGGCTGGCGCTCTGTACCACGATCATATCGCCAAAGTCGACAGAGTACACCTCAACCTGAGTGGGGCTGATGATCTGATGGATCACCACTCTGTAGAACCACATTCCTTTAGGCGACATGCAGCAGACTTGACCCCTTCGTACAAATTGTCCAGGGAGGCGGTAACGCATCGACACCTCAGGGCTGGTGTAACATCGTCTAAAGGCGAGGGAGGAAGAAAGAGAAAAAATATGAATTACTGGAAGTCATTGCTTATTAGACCCTCCAGAAAAACGCGGGCTAAATTCCTTGATTATGCAGGCTAAATTCCTTGATTATGCAGGCTAAATTCCTTGATTATGCGGGCTAAATTCCTTGATTATGCAGGCTAAATTCCTTGATTATGCGGGCTAAATTCCTTGATTATGCAATTAAACATGCAGGGTTTTTATGTGATTTTATGCGGTGAAATTGCGGGAAGTTGCGAAATATGCGGAAAGTTGCGAAATATGCTAAATATGCGGGAAAAAAGAATAAATGTTTTTTAAAATATTGGGCCGTCTTATTTATTCTCTCACACACAACCTGCCACTAACGTTAAACCCCTTTAATATTCAATTAAACACATTCAATGTTTATTTATTGTAAAAGCAATTGAGCTATTTTAATCTCACATACGCACACACACACACACACACACACACACTTCTCCGCCTCATTCTGTTTTAATTTACTCGTTCGTTATCTGACCAGCTTCAATCTTGTAGGCTACTCACCTCGTTTCTTGTAGCCCTCGAAAGGGTTTTGGAGGTTGATGCCTCGGTGAACGTGAATTGTTTGGCTTTCTTGTCCGCAGCAGCAGAAAGCATTTTCGAATGTTTGAATGAATCAAAGTGGGTCGTCACGTTGATGTTCTCTTATGCTCCAACACACAGTTGCACGGGGTGCAGAATAGTTTCCCCCCACTTTTTGCCCGGTCTTTAGTACAAATGTTCGTCGGTAAATGAGATGGATTAGATTTTTTCATCTTGGTGTTTTCTCTATCGTGTGAGCTCCACACGTTCACTCTATACAGTGTTGTTTGCATTCTGTGATGCGCGAGCTGATGACGTCACGTCAAGACGAGTTAACTTTTTTTTCTTCTCAACTTTGTGTGGAAAAATGCGGGGATTATGCAGCCTTTTGATAAATATGCGGCCTTTTAAAATTCTGCGCCACTTTGCTGATTATGCGGTAAATTCTGGGATCGCAGAATCGCGTTTTTCTGGAGGGTCTAGTTTATAGAGACAGCTTTAGGAAGTAAGTACGCTTATGGAGAGTATTGTTTAAGGAGTGTCCGATACATTTTGTAATGTAGTTCAGTTTCTAACGTTAATTCTGTCAGTGTTTGGATTGTTGCTGCTTTTTTAGACAATTCAAAATGGCCCTCATATTGGGACAGATGCAGGGAGTGTTATTACATTATCCTTTGAGTAAGCTGCCACTAGCATATCCTTCACCTCATCTCAATCATCATGTCCTCCATAGCTTGGGACTCCTCGTTCTCGCCGAAGCGGATGTAGAAATGTCCAGGGGAGTCCACCTGCTCCACCAGGACCTCCACCAGCTCCCTGGCTCGATGGCGTGTTGGAGGTTTGAGGCGTTGACTCTGCAGAGCGTCCAGGGGCACTGCAGTGCTGCTGTGGACCTGGATAGTAGGGTACATCTGAGACATCTACAGGAGGACGCATACAAAACAAAGATTGTTATTTTTCTACATCAATTTAAACAAGTGAACTAACTAGATCCAACTAATTTGTTGCTTGTTCAAAATAAATCAAATAAATATGAAGCTCTCAAATCTAACTGAGTGATAACAGCTTTTAGAGTTATCTTACCTGCATATATGGATAAAATCAACTTTTTACAAATGGCATGCTAATTCATGATTTGCACTGGAATCACACCATTTGATGCTCTTATTAAAAGAGCCTGTGACACGAGTTTACCCCGTCATCCAAACCCATCAATTTGAGTAAATATTGTCCCCTTGAAAACCGTTACTGAACTGATTTTGGATATTTGTACTTTGATAACCATTAATCTGCCCTTCAATGTTGACAATTTTCTGGATCCTCTCGGGGATTCTTCAAATCCCGCCAAATTATGTGTGACGTCATTGCGGGCACAGCGCTCCAGCTGCACCGTTCAGGATCCCAGCATCTGCATGTAAACGCACGATGGGGCACACAGCAGCAAGCTCAGACAGCGATGACAGTTTAATTTTGAACGTGTCTGAGAGCTCATATGAAGCTGAAGGATTGGTTTATGTTGTATCTGTTAGAAGTTTAGGAATTAGGTGCGTCAATATGGACGATCATACGATCATGTAGCCAGTGGTGGACTGGGACTAAAAATCATCCCGGGACTCTCGACCGGCCCACTTCGGTACCACCAGCTCTGTGTCGCCTGTCAGCGCACTACATGATGCCGTTTAGAAGATATAATAATAAAGGGCGGTGGCGGCTGTCAGCGAACCGATCCGGCCTTTCTGCGCGACTATCACTCAAACGCGGGACATAGTCTCAATGTGTGGGACGCGGGACAAATAATAAAAATGCTGTGTGTGCAGTCCCGAACAGTGCGGGACACCTGGTCACCCTACACACACAGTTCTGCCCCTCACACACACACGCTTCAAGTCAAGTTGCATAAATGCTTGAGCTACATTTTTATTATAATTACTGTGAAATCTGCCTATTATGTTTTCGTCATTATTACAACAAACACACACTTGCAACTGATAACACTGGCAATGATTTTAGATGTATTAGTCTATTTAAAAAAGAAATCATGCTTCAAATAAGTGGGGGTACGGCGTACCTCCGCGTCCAACGCCCACTACACCACTGACTACAACTACAAAAAGCATCGGTTTGTTTTCTCATCAGGAAATGCAGACCGGCTCAAACAAACGATTTTTAAAATCATCATCCCCACGAGCATTTAATGTATCATATGTTTGCCGAATTGACATGAAAGCACTAATAAATGTTGTGTAATCCACTTGAGTTTACAACTACAAAAATAATTGATATGTTTTTATATCACATCCGACGGGAGGAAATTCAGCAGCTCTCACTACCGATTTTTAGTCCTAATTTAAATCATCATCTTCACCACGATCATTTATGTTTATGTTTGCCGAATTGACATGAAAGCACTGACAAATATGAATATACTGTAGTCAACTTCATTAAAACGTTATTAACGTGCCTAAACTCAGTAATTCACCATTTCTACGCATGACAACACACTTTGTCCGTGTTTGGCTCTCTCGCCGCACAGTGAAGCGTTCCCGCATTGACGTCACTTCCGGCTTCCCCCAAAACTTCAAAATGAGTCGAAGGAATTTCCCTGCGATGTTCGAAATTATTGATATTTATCGGAACGGTATCGCACCTTCTTTTTTAAACTAACGGTTCAAGATGACTAGTCCAATATTTCATTGCACAACAGTTGTTGGGATGCTGTCACAGGCTCTTTAAGTCAAGATAGGGTTCTAGTTCACTTACTTTTATTATGCTGTTTCTTATTTTCACCATGGTTTCTACTTATTTATTTACAAAATGTGTTTTCCTTTTTTTGTTGAATATGTTCACCTACTTACTTTTATTTTTGCCTTTCACCCGCATTGTCTCTTTACTGTAAATTTCCCTCGTTGGACAAATGACTGATTTCTGATTCTGACTACGTGACAAAATCTTTATTTATAAGTCTCTCTTAAAGAGGGTTCTTAAAAGACTAATTATGTACAAAAGATGATTCCTCACCATTGTGGTGCTCTTCAAAGTGGTATTGGTCTCTACTAGTTCCTCTTTCTCCTCGTCTGCTGTGGATTTCTCATCGTCTTCTTCCAGTCGGCGTTCCCAAGGAGACTCTCCACAGCTGAAATAGTAGCTCTTAACTGGCAACTTCAAACCGTTCATTAAAGTCGCTGTTGAGTCTACTGTATAAAAAGAAAGAAAAAAAGTCCAGGTTAGTTACTTTACATTTAAATGTGATACATTGAAACTGATAGCACTTACAGCAGCAAGTGTAAACAACAAATTCATTGTTCATTTTGACTTTTTTCCCAGCCTGCCTGATTTAACACCTAATGAAGTAATAGGGGATATATTGATTTGACATCTGAACATACACACCTGATTGTGTATCATCACAGTCCTGCATGTCCATGACTATCCAGTCCACATTGTTGCCCACTACAGGTTTCAGGTTGAAGGTGTCACCCATGGCACTGACCAGTTCTGTGACACTGACAAAGCCGGTCTGAAGCAGTGGAAAGTCCTCCCCAAAAAGCCTCTGAGGAGCAAAACACATAATTTAATATAATCTGAATTGAAGAAAAATTTACTTTTTCCCTGATCCCTAATCACTTTTACTGGTTAGGCTAAATGTGAGTAGTAAGATGCTCAATACAAGTGGAGCCAATACTTTTAGGACTCAATCCACTTCCTCAAATGAACATGTTCTTATGCTCCCAACCCCACGGTTTATTAGTCTTAAACCCTCACTAACAAAATGGTGAACATTTTGAAGGTGAACAGGACAAGTGCAGGACTATGTCTCTTTACCTTGTACTCAGCAGGCAGATCGTGCACAGATAATCCACCATTGCTCTGACCTACAACCTGTAAAGAGTTGTAATGTCATAAAAATATGAAATACAAAACTTGTTACAGAGATTGAGGTTTCATTCTGTACCATGACTTGCAGAGAAAGCAAAGGATAAAATCACAAAGACATCTGCTTTTAAACTAGCAGGAAGTGGGACCTTTCGTAGCTTGTCCTTCAGATCCCGACTGATGGAGCCAGCGACTCCATTCTCCAGTATTTGCAGGCGAAGCTCATCCTCCAGCTGAAGTAAATAGAGTAAGTGAGTAGAAAGACCAAGATAATTGTCTTGCTCCAAGCAACAAGCTGCAGGTTATTTAATTTCCCACCTTGAGGACACGTTTCTGAAAGAGCTGACCTTCCTGACAGAGGTCTGGATCCACTTCATGGTTTTTCTCTACCACCTGTGGCATGTTACTGACATTCGTTGACTCTTTTTGAACAGGGAAAAAGGTATTCACATGGGTGCGCTGATTCGGGGGACTCTGCTTCACTTGGACTTTAGCTGGAGTAAACCAAATAGAAATACATTTTTTGTTATTATTTAAAGAAACATAAACTGATGCGAAAGAAAAGAAACGAGGCTGAGAAATATGCGCATGCCTTGCCGAGAACACTTGCAATGGATTATTTTCAGGGACAGATTCTGGAAAGATGTTCAAAATGTGAAAATGTCTCACCTTGGGATATTGTTTGTGTCGGAGCTCTGGTATCTTGCCCTTTGGAGGTTGGCATGTGATTTCTAGGGGATACTGAATTAATGAGTCCAGTCCTCTTAGGGGTGCTATATGGTTTGAACATTAGCTTTGGCACCATATGTTCCCTCAGGGTCAGTACTGAGCCCTGCCTGCCCTGCTGGATAAAGAGCAGGTCTGCCAATCCCTCCAGCATCTCTCCAGTGGAGAAGAAGCCGTAGTTGTGGACACGCAGCGGCTGGCCGAAGCAGCGCAGGTAGCTAGACTCCAGGGCGGACAACCTGAGGGGACCCTGGGAGAGCAGCCATATAAAAACCATAAAATATTTAGCAGTATCAAAACAACATGACTTTGTTTTATTATAAACTACTGACTGTAGAAACCAAACAGACCAGTAAGTCAACTTATCTGATGTGTCTCTCTTAGAATTATTTGTAAACAATTTAGCCATCATTAGGCCATAAAAGCAAAATTCCACAGAAGCCTTCGTATCTTACCTGGCTGAGCAGAATGCGTAGCTGAGCCCTCAGCTGGGCAGGGACAGGCGGAGGAGCACGGCCTCTTCTGGGAAGAACCACAGGGGCGTACTTGTGACAGTACCGGGGGGAGAAGTAGCTGACCCCTCCCCTCTCGAACATCTTGTCATTCTTTGATGTGCGCTGCTTAGCTACCAGCTCCTGGATGCTTCGGGTTGAATCGTCACCTATAGCTGCAGATGCCAAATGTTTGAGAGGACTTATTTATCAAACACTTGTATGTTGTATTTATTCTCCCCCTCATTGTGGAATTGAAAATAATATACAAAATAGATTAATGCATACGCAAAAGGACTATACCTTTCAAAATAATGCTGCCATCTGACCTGAAGTTAACCGACACAACGTCAGGCATGTCCTTCACCATATCCATGATGTTTCTGAAGCCCAGTTGTTTTAAGGGCATTGGATGCCCCAACATGGTCACATAGTCTCGCCTTAGCCGATCAGCCTCTAAGCCAAACTTAGACGAAATAAGCAAAGAACGAATGTCCTTCTTCAGCTTTGCCAAAACTTCTTCCTGGTCCATCTTGATGATATCTGCAGGACACAGCAAGATGATACATGAAACAAAACATAATGGACAGCAGGGGGTTAACCACCACCCAAAAAGAAATGTAGAGTGCACAATGCGGAAAAAAATAGAAATGCTGCAGTATTCATTTCAGCAAGAAGTGCTTGAATTGGAATAAAAAAGGTGCTAGTACTCTAAATCAGCAACTGTTTCAAGTCAATTTATTTATACAGCCCAAAAACAAGCATTTGGCTCAAAGTCATAGTATATCCTATAATGCTGGTGGGTTTGTCTCTTTACTGTATATTTTAGAAAGGCTCACTGTACTTAAACAAAATGACTCAGGGTGCATCTGAGATTACAGGGGGTGCAGTGGTAAAGTGCTATTTTTATAAGTCGGGAGTGGACCTGACACCTTCTAGGGGGATCCGGGGGCAAGCTCCCCCGGGAAGTGTTTTTTTTAAATATTGAAGTTAAATGCATCAATCTGGTGCACTTTGAGAGCAAAATGAAGAGATATATGGATACCTCTCAACATCCATATGAAACAGAACTGTAAACAGATTTACTTTTTCTTTATGGATTTAAAAGAAAGTAAAGCCTGACTCCTACTGGCGGCTGGTTAAATGACTCCTCGTCCCTACACTTAACATCTTTCAGCTTTGCGAAAAGCCACTGTGTCAAGTGTCCTTCCTGGGTTGCCATCGTGAGTTCTCCAATATGACGGACCATCTCGCACATGCGCAGTACCGATCGGGCAGTGGGACGGATCTGTACTGCGCATGTGCGAGATGGTCCGCCATATTGGAGAACTCCGGACGGCAACTCAAGAGGGACACTTGACACAGTGGCTTTTGGCAAAGCTGAAAAATAAAACGAGAGAGAGATGAGTTATTGTTATTACAACGTGACTTCACGATTATTTAACAAGTCTTTTTATTGGGTTCTTTTATTATTTGGGGTTAAGTACATTGTCAGAATAAGTGAGAAATTAATTTAACTTCTGTTAGACAGCCATATGCCATACATTTTTGCATACATTCACAGTAAATATTTATTCAGTATGATAGCTGTCTAACAGAAGTTAAAATTCATTTCTCACTTATTCTGACAATGTACTTAACCCCAAATAAAAGAACCCAATAAAAAGAGTTGTTAAATAATAGTGAAGTCACGTTGTAATAACAATAACTAATCTCTCGAGTTTTATTTTTACAGCTTTGCCAAAAGCCACTGTCTCAATTGTCCTTCCTGGGCCGTCCGGAGTTCTCCAATATGGCAGACCATCTCGCACATGCGCAGTAGTGATGGGAATTCCGGCTCTTCTTGGTGAGCCGGATCATTTGGCTCGGCTCACCAAGAAGAGCCGGCTCTTTCGGCTCCCAAACGGCCCTTCAGTTTACCACATATTATACCTTTTAATTAAATTAAATGTAGCCCTGTTTTGATGTGTATAGGCCTATGTGTACACATATATCACTTAAATTAATCGATAGATCCTTTGTACTTAAGTATTCAAAAGTAAATATTACATGTTTAATATAAATGACTTGCTGTGGCCAAAAAATTTCATTGCATTTACAGACCCTTGTAACTCTCTGATACCACCCAATGAATGCACTGATTTGCTTGTAGAACCACGCTACACAAAACAGATAACAACACCTATAAAAACTATTTTAAAAAAGGGGCTACTGTATCGACATTTTAAAATTATTTTTAAAGAAAAGGCCGATTATGTGAGCCGCAGCTGACCACGCCCCCCTGCAGGAGAGGGGAGCGTGCTCTGAGATCAGCTGCTGGGCTCTCAGAAGAGGGGGAGAAAAAGAGATCTCCCTCCACCGTGTTTTATTCTTATAGAAGTAAGAAGAGAAGCAACGGGGCAGAAACCCTCCTTTTTACGCAACGGTCCAGACATAGACATCAAACGGCGACACATATTCAGTTGATATTTACTTTGGCATTAGGGCAGGGATATCTAGATACTTTCCAAGGTTTGACATAATGAATTGTGCTATTTTTAAAGCAAGCAACGATGTTTTCAAATCTGTAATCAAAAAGCTCCTCAAAAACACTATCGAAGCAGTTCGTGCCGTTGCTACGTTAGTTCAAACAGTAACAACGGACTATTTTTCTTTAGCGGATGCATGTCAATTTAAATAAATACAACTATTTTTTAAATCAATAAAATAATTTTCTAAATCCATAAAAGCATTTAAATTAATATTGGGAGTCATGTCGTTACTTTGTTGAGAATCTGGCCATGTAATAAGCGGGATAATGTGCACATTGCATAATGTGCCTTCATGCCGATCTAGATCCCTCCGCAAAAAAAAAAAGAACCGTCTCGTTCGCGGGCGCGAACCGGCTCCCGTCCTTCACTTAAAAGAGCCGGCTCAAAGAGCGACCGACACATCACTAATGCGCATTACATATCGGGCAGGGGGACGGATCGGGTAGTGCCATGCACATTCAAACTGTCATTATATTGCCAAAAAAACGTATAAAGGTAACGTTAATACACATGCAGCATTACCACGGGTAACATTTAGCTAGTTAAGCTACATTTGCATTACACAGAAATATCACAATGGATTCCGCTTCAGACGTTAAATTAGCATGAACGTTAGCCCCCAACCGGCAGAACAGAAACCCTCTGGAGGTCCAGCATGGAGTTAAGTTAATGTGAATTAATTAACAAAGTCTTAAGACATGTGCCACAACAGCCCTGTCTTGTTCAAATTGTCCCAAAATGTTCGTGCTATGCACAGTTGCAACTTTACCTCGAGTTTTCAATACCTATGAAGCATCCTCCCACGACAACTTCAGCTTTGGTTCCTTCCCACGACAACTTCAGCTTTGGTTCCTGACCACCACACCTGTTGCTAACCATGGATGTAATAAGAACTTGAACGGGATAAAGCATACAGCGTACAACTTTTGAGATAGCGAAACGTCAGGTTACCCGTCATGCCTGAGAAGTACCCGTACATGCGCTTTAACCACGCCCCCAAGCACGTCAATGTGTACACGTAACAGCACCACGCGTTCATGACAGCATGTTCATGGATAGTTATATGATGGATTTGATTTTGATATTAACGAGGCGGCCGCAGCAGTTAGCAGCTTGCGGCTAGCTAGTAATTATGCTAATTTACACATCAATCGTTATGTACAGGGGCGTTTTTTTATTTCTCTTTAATAACAGAATTGGTTTTGACTCAAGGATATACAGATGAATACGTTGAAGTTTATGTATAGGCCTATTTAAATTATGTGATCAGAGGCCCAAGGTACTGGCCCCATTGCCTGGGTTTGCACCAGGTTTGCACCAATACGATTTACTACTTTCATCGTAGAAGAACATATGGGCAACATGTCTAATTTTCTGTTTGATTAAGAATCTATCAGGGAGGATACTTGTTGTCTTTTCCTGTAAAAACAGAGAAAACAACTTTATCAGCTCTTTGGAAAAAGGAGACCTTGAGTGTGCACATTCTAATGTAGACCCATCGTGACTCCCTGTGCTCCACTAACACACTTTGTCCTACAGTCATCTCTGACACTGGCTTTACAAGGGAAGATGCACAACACAGAGATTTAGAAGTACAGTATAGGAGTTCTACAATCAGTATGCATATTTATAGTGGATGCAAGAGGGTGATTTTTATATTTCTCTGACAGAATCAAGGGCTCCCAAGCAGTAACAGCTTTGCCTTAAATAATAACTATAAAAACTCATCTGGAATATTGATTTGGTTAATGCATGATAATGCCATTCTCTGTCTGGGAAAGCGTGCAAGATAATTTCTGGTTGTGCAATGGATGATGTGTACTTAAAAATCCTGTTTACATTCCATTGCATTTAGCTCACGTTTTGTCCAAAACAACTTATAATAAGTGCAATCATGATGACACAAACTTAAAATAGCAAGAATCTTTCAAGTACTTCAGCTTTCAATAGGCCTAGCCATTCTTAGTGCTTCTGCATTGGATTCAAATAAGCCAAACTTTTCTAAGTGCTACATACAGAAGTGTTTTGTTTTCTTTTGATTTAAATTGTATTGGCTTAGGTACAGGGTACAACCTATGGTACAACTTATCACCACAATAGAAAGGGTGGTAAGTGGCACTCCCACTGCTGTGCTACTCCCACATTCAAACAGTCAAGCCTAATTTATCTCACATGTATTCTGACAGTGGAGGGCAGCCGCACTGACTCATCTCACAGACCTTAAGTCTGAGGAAGAACTCACAGCAGAACAAATCAAAACATTTCTCCTTGCTTTCTGCTTTCTCTACAAAAGGAAACTGTCCACTAACCCATAGAGCTGAAGCACCCCAACAGACATCACTCACATGCTTTTAACTGCACAGCCAGTATGGATAAGTCTTCTGATCATGTCCACCCCGGTCTCCCACCGAGATCTAGAATGACACCCAGGAAGGAGAGGGAGAGCGGAGCCTCTGTGCCTCCCAGAAGTCACAGACAAAGGCCATCGAAGGCAGGACGGGTCCCGGAGGCGTCTTCGGTGAGAAAAGAGAGACAGAAAAAGGAGAAACAGACAGAGACCAATGAGGTGAAGGTGGAGCAGGACACAGAAGTGAAAGTGAGTTCCACTGTGGTGGACATAGACAGCGTGAGAGAGGAGGAGGTCAAGGAGGACAACCTGGGGCTCCTGGAGGCAGCAGAGCAGGAGGACGGTAAGTCAAAGCATGAAGAAAAGTTTTTCCCAGCTTGTTGTTCTGGAGATATTTAAGATACTAATGATATAAATAAATTCAATTAGTTAATTCCACTTCTATTCCAGCATTTATTAGACAAATCAGACTCAAAAAATTGGAAAATTACTCTTAAATATGTTTAATCTGAGTATCTGGTTGGAATTGCTCCATAATAAGTAGTGTGGATCTTTGCAGGTCTGAAGCGCAAAAACCTGGGAGTGTTTGAGTGGATGCTGATGGTCTTCGTCTTTGCTCTGGTTCTGCTCGTCCTCCCCATTTCCATTTGGTTCTGTGTCAAAGTAGGAACTACACCACACCACAGACCTCCAAAAAAAACTAACACCTCATAATAATCTACATTAAAAAGATTCAAGGATTAACAACTGGGCAGATGCAGTTTGTGATGGAGAAATTAAAGTGTGATAATGTTATCGTTAAAGTTTAGTCTGAGGATTAATGTTGTTTTAACCTTTTTCACTTTGACAGGAAGTAAAATATTTGGACAAATGAGTTAATATCGGGAATTGCGGAAGTCAGCACCTTCACGTCATATATATTTCTTATTTCTAATCCAATGTGTTTACTACTCACGCAAAAACAATGTATCTACAGTATGTACTGTCACATTCTGACTGTATGTTATTGTACAAAAGCCTTGCATAAAAGCTGGCCTTATTGACACTTGGACCACTAACAGCTGTGGTATTTGAGCAGAACACTGCAGCCATGACTGTCTCCCCTTCACATGGACTGACTCATGTCTGTCATTTTGATTGACAGGTAGTGAGGGAGCATGAGAGAGCTGTGATCTTCAGACTGGGTCACCTCCTGCGAGGAAGACCCAGAGGACCAGGTTCTCACCAACTTCTGAGTGTTTAATGCAAAACAGTTGCCTGATATGTCTGTGGATTTAATTACTGTGCGTTTTGGATGACTAGTGATCATAAAGTCAAATAATGTAAAGCTTTGACCCCATACAGTCAGTTCTAACGTTTTTGTCAAAGTCATAATAAAATGAATTATATTATTCAATATATATATATTTAAAATATAAATCTGTCCTGAGATTAAACCCATTTTACTTCTATTTTCAGGCCTTCTTTTCTACCTCCCACTCCTTGATGTGTGTCACAAAGTTGATATCCGACTACAAATGCTGAAGGTTCCTCCTCACACGGTAAATAAACACAAACAAACCAAAACTGCAGTGGTGAACCGTGTCTATCACAACTGGACCTTCTGTAGACACAGACACAACCCATTTTATTAATAATTGCATTACATATTATTCATATTATTGTTATATAATTTTTGAGTGTTCCAGGGTTCAACACTGAAAAACTGACATATTCACATTAAGCACAACATTTTTAAATAAAGGAAAATGAATTAAATATGGTAATTAATTATGTGTTTTGTATATTAATGTTGCTTTCCCTGAGCATACAGTACATTTTTCCAAAGTCCACAAAGAGATTTAACGTATTTGATATGGCTGGACATTTTATCAGCCAGTAACTTTCTCTAATGCGTCTTCCCGGAAGTTCTATCTTTCTCACAGTGTTTCTTAACCTTTTAGGATGATGAGTAAAGGAATCGGCCCCCTGCTAAACTAATTAAACAGACAATGACAAGGCTTTAATTGGATTAGGCTACTTAATTCTCGTATGTCTTTACCCAGGTGGTGACGAAGGACTTGGTGAGGCCCGAGCTGAGCACAGTGTGTTATTACCAGATAGAGAACGTGGCTCTGTGCAGCACGGCCCTGTCCAGTCTGACCACAGTGCTGCAGACTCTGGTCCAGGCCATGGTCAGAGACATCCTCGCCCAACACACGTTCAGCCACATCCTGCTGCACAGGAGGAGGATCGGACAGCAGATACAGGCAGCGGTTGACTCTGTTGCTTGCCGCTGGGGCATCAGGGTGGAGAGAGCAGACATGTAAGACTGAAGATACAAAATATCATGTATTTCCAATTAACCTTCCTTGGCTGCATATGTCTCAGCTGGGGAATTCCACTGGAAGAAATGAAAAAATCGCAAAGCACATGACTTCATGTGGAAGCAATGACAGTTGGTCTACATTTGACTGTGGGGGTAGAGTGAGGTTTTGCTGCGCCTCCTACACTGGGTGACCATTTATGTTGAACACTTGAATATATGAAAATAGGATGATGACCTGTCAGTCCAAAAGATAGGTGTCTTTGAACACTTGATAAAGTGCTTGATAAATAAAATATATTATTATTAAAACAGAAAGGTTATCGAATAGCATAAAGTATTGTGTGCAAAGTCTTGTTCCTCTGAAATCTTTGATTTTTCCTAGTAAACAGCAAGGATGAATGTAGTGATTTGTGGTGTACTGTGATCTTCCTGCTGACCAGGCTTGTGTTTGATTTTCTGTCAGAGACGAGCTCAGTTTTCCTGTGGAGTTACAGCAGAGTCTGGCTGCCGAGGCCGAGGCCAAGAGACAACACCAGGTCAGAGTGAGTAACCACTGTATACCAGCTTTTTAAAGTTGTATGTTTATTGTTTTATATTACAACAATTTTTTTACTGTTAATGGATTTTATGGTTCCCACAAAAAACAAATTATCAAAGTTACCTAATGGTAGTATAAAATACTTATTATCTCTGTCCAATACCTTGCAACACATTCAATGCAACATGGTTTCAGTTTTCATCTTAAATCATCATTTTTTCAGCCCAGAGCTTGGCCTTGGTTTAGCCTTCCAACTGATGTTTACCTCGGCCAGAGAGACCATTTGTGCATTCTTAGCAGGATTCGTAGAGCTAGCATGTTTCCAACAGCAGTATACTTCCCTCCACCAGGTGAAAGCAGCAGAAGGGGAGAGAGATGCCTGGGAGGGGTTCAGGGCTTCCCTCCGTCTGCTCCAACCTGCCCTGGTCCTTCCAATCCCCCCCGATCTCCTCGGCGTGACCCCTGACCTCTCATCCCTACCCCCACCTCCTCCCCCAGCTGTAGCAGGAGAGGGTGGGGCGACAGATACAGACTCGCCAATGATGTAAAAGATTGTTTTGCCATAAAAGCTATTTTTGAAAAATTAAAAAAAGCGAGCCAATAATTCTTACCTCATGGATGAGTTTCCAGAGGTATTCTTCATTATTTTAAAGAAGGTAACCTTTACAACAAATGATTGTTTGTTTAAGTACAATTTTTAAATATTAGTTTATAATCACTGGTGAGCGTGAGTGCTGAAGGGTGTGATAGCATAGTGTGAACTGGATTTGTTTATTCATTTCACAATTTCCACATATTTATAATAAAAGCTACAGAAAAGTATTACTTTTTTAGATTGTATGTATGTCTACAGACACTTTATTATTTTTAAGAAAACAAAACCTATTTTGCCCTTAGTTGGTGTCCAAGACATAACAAAAGGTTTAACACAACCACAGCAAACCATTAGATATATGGTAATATGACGATATTAATTATCATACAACAGCAAGCAGTCTGAATATAGGACAATCTCCTGATACTTGAAATATCTTAGCTTTGATGCTGGTGCTGATGAGTGATGCTTTTTGTCTTTTCTTGTATGTGCTACAATAATTTGTAAACTTGTGAGACAGTAAATGTGCTGTTAATATGCACCAAAAGTCATAATACCCTCTGTGGATTTCCTTTACTGGTTTACATGGATGTGATTTTGATGGAGTGTTAACTCTTGTAATAAACAAAGAAACATAAAACTCTTTAAATGATTTTTTAAATAGTTCACTAGACATTTACTGGACATACATATAACGTTGTGACATGTCCAGATCTTATTCAAATCACGTTTTCTTGGTCTTTTTGGAGCTGCTTGATGGTTTGGCTTCAACTGCAGTTTTCTTTGGAGGAGATGGGGTTTTTACTGGTATTGGAGTAGGTGGTGGTGTTTTCTTTTTCTCTGCAACACAATCAAAGACCGTTACCACCTTTTGAGATTAAAAACTGTATTACAAAATCTCAGAGACTCATACAGAAAATCCTTCATTTTGATTAACAGAATGTCCAATTACAAGTTAAATGTTTTTGTTTAGTCGGTACCTTCTGTACTTGTTGGCTCCAGACTGGGCCGGCCCTGCAGTTTGTCTCTCCAGGTGCTTAGTCTTCTCCAGCGCTGCCTGCAGGGCTTCCTCAGCCTTCAGGGCTCGCTGCTCTGCACTCTGGACCCTCAGCTCTGAATCCCTTACAAACACATGGAGAGAAACATAACCCTGGTTGTCTTGCAGACATTCACAGTCAATAGAGGTCCTTTCTATTTCTGAACAACCACTGAAACCTAGGTGAATAAACTGGTTTCCACAATGCTTAAATATTTCAGAACTAAACAGCAAATCGGATATATTTATTCCCTTGTTGTCCTTACGATTGCTTTTGTCTAATTAACTCCAGTCTGCAAAATCTCTTTTGACTCATTATGAGAGGCAATACAAAAGCATGTTTGTTAACCATGTTGGGAAATGCTGCTTATTCTAATGTCATCGTTTTTCCTTTTAAACAATAAAGAAACATTAAATTCTGTATGACTCAAAAGTCAGCGAGTGTTTAAAACAAAACGTGGACAAATTGTATATTTATTGATATAGTCATTGTCCCTTTTTGGGCCAGCCTAAAAGAAAACATTGACTATGTGGGATATCATAAAAATAGAAATAAACACATTTCCCCTCAAATACATGTGTTCGATTCAACTATAAGAAAGTTAACTTACTGTATTTCCTGCTGCAGTACTCCCACTGTGCTCAGATCACTAAAAGCTTTCTTGTGATTCATCTGTTGTTGGAGACACAACCAACTCAGTCTGACAGACAGAGGACGACAGACGGATGTCAGAGAGACACAAACGTAGGTTGTTCACTTCTGTAATGAAAAAGGCATTCCACTAACATTGAATACTGTGTGATTACATTCACTGACCCCATTCAGCTGGACAGTGCTCTCTCCCAGCTTTCTTGTGTAATGTTTCCATCATAGTTGATCAGTTTCACCACCGGGCTCTCACACACCTTTAGCTCCCCCTGCAGGACAACAACAACATTGCTCATTTCTACATATAATACAACTGTACAATAAATGTGAAGTTGTATTTCTTCCATGAGGCACATCAATACAATTCATACATTCATCGAGAGTTTATTCAATTGTTTTATAATGTTCTTTCTTCAACAAAACATCCACTTCAAATACTCATAATGCACCATACATTTATAATTTCCCTGTTCCATACAAACCCTGGATCCTCTTTCTCTAAATCACATTTTTTTCTTTAAAATGTCACTAATGTACAGTCTAGCCATCTTAATACTCTTTATGGAAACTATATGAACACCTGACAAACCTCTTGTTGCTCATCCTGTCCTTCAGCAGTGCACTACGGAGACACAAGAATACCCTCACTGCCATCATTATCAACATGACACATCATACATTTTGTAACCTTGTATGCTTCACATTATCATAATAAGAAATCACAATACATGTACACAATAAATAGAAAAGAAAGTCTGGGTCTGGAAAAATCTAATGATAAAGGACTGCCAGTGGTGAATAGTTATTCCACACAATTTCAACAACTGT
>NC_136912.1:78227987-78478290 GCF_949606895.1 Notothenia rossii | reverse complement strand
CTGTGGCATGGCAACAGCATAGCAACAGCATGGCAACAGCATAGTAACATGACGCTTGTGCCTCGCCCCCTCCTTTGCAGGGGGGGGGGGGGGGGGGGCATGAGCTCCAGCTCATGCAAAGACAGAGCTGGAGTGAGGCAAAATGAGGCATGGCTAAAATGCATGATCTGTTTGGTATTTTGAAAAATAAAACGTATAAATATACCTTATATAGGTATGGCCCTACAAGATATTATTCAAATATAGCATGATAGGTCCCCTTTAACGGAAAAAAGGTTGCATCCTTGATTTCTGTAATTTGTCACCCTGAGGCAGTAAATAATTGTGAAATATAAAAACACAAAGTTATTATATTGCCATCTTTTCTTTGCTATTTATTTAATTCTGAAGCATTACTTTTTTTACCTGTAGCTTTCTGCACTCGCTCATCTCATTGTCACCGTCAACTCTATGTGGGTTCTGCAGAGTCTGTTCCTCAAGAATCAGCTTGCAGGAGCTAGAGTACAAAAAAAAGATTTCCTAATGAGAAATCCTGGAGAATATCCAACTTTAATAATACTTTGAATAGCTTTATAGCGTTGACCCTTTAGGTAACTCTTCTCTGACGCAATATTCTGTTTAACACTTGTGAAAGAAGGTAAAGTTCACATGAATACTGAGCACTTATTGTTAATACTTATTGTACCTGCTGATATATGCAGAAGAAACGTCTAGTTTCTCAGCCAGCGTCTTGGCATCCTCTACCAGTGTCTGTAGTGAGATGGTTGTAATGTAATGATGTTCCTGTTCTTGGCTGTGGTCCTCGCTGTGGTCAGGTACCATGAGGAGCATGAAATCCAACATCCAGCGGGCCTGAGCCATGTGAATAGAATGAACCTGTTGGGAGGGGAAACACTAAAACTCAAGAGAAGCACCTTGTATCATACAGCAAACAAACTCATTCATCAAATACCTCTTAATGTAGTCTATCTAGTACTTTTGGTCATCTAAATGAGTAGCTGAGAAACTAAATTTTAAGCTTTTGTTGATTTGGATATTTGCGTGTTTAATATGAGAGTATCATATTCATGGAGCTGATGGAAATGCATGTATGATATTAATAGTGTTGACAAAATGTGGTTTATACTGACCTCTTCACTGATTCTGTGGTTCTCAGCATCAGCGAAGTTGGACACGCTCATTATGAACTCCTTTACTTTGTCTGAAACATTGTCTGTCTCTGTACTGTTTGAAACAAACAAACATAGGACACGGACACAGACACAGACACAGACACAGACACAGACACACACACACACACACACACACACACACACACACACACACACACACACACACACACACACACACACACACACACACACACACACACACACACACACACACACACACACACACACACACACACACACACACACACACACACACACACACACACACACACACACACACACACACACACACACACACACACACACACACACATGAATTTCTTTCTATCTGCTCTTTGAAATTCCAATCCATTGTATCCCAAGCAACAAAAGTTATGTGTTAAGATTGTCTGAGGAACTCATGATATTGTTAGGGTGTTGTCAGACCAGTATATGAGCAAATAAGATTTGCACACATTTGTTGCTGTTTTGTTTAAAGACATTTGATTCAAAAATGTTTACAGAATACCAAGTTTCCTGTGCTAAAGAACAAACTATAATTTTATGATAGTCATTACATTGCATTCAGCTTAACAAACATTGCATTTAGCTTAACAAACCTTTCTATAAAATGGTAAAAAAAAATGCATCTGCCTCTAATGAAATCCATAGTTTGGACCAAACTTACTATATGTCCGGCTCGTTTTTGTCCTTTTCGTTCTCTGTCTGCATACTGAGGACGTTTTGAAATATTTTTTTGGTCAAACTCTGCCAACTTCGCAGTGAACTTTCCAGCTTCTTCCAATCAGAGGCAGACATCATTTCTGACCGGCCAATCAGGACACCGAGTTTGGAAATCCGGGACTCCATAAACCCGAGCAGTGACATCATCTGTCCATGGATCCCTGAAACAGTGTTGCTGTAATCAGTTTCCAAACATTGAGTCCATTTCTAAAAGGACTATACCGCAATAAGACTCATTAATACATTACAAAAAAAGAGACGGATGGAATAAAGTATCCGTGACTATTGCTGTTCAGAGCAAACATTGTGACACTTCCCAGGGTCCTGAATATGCAGCTGTCAGCAGTACAGATATTTTAAATGTAGCCAAGCAAAAACTAAAGCAGTCTATACTTACTTGTCTGTTAGCCTAAAAAAATCCAGTTTCTATCTCAATTAATATTTTCAAGATATGTGTCTAACTCTCAGCTCTCACCACTCTCTCCACTGACTCGACTGCCCAGCTGTTTGAGGAGCTCTGACAGGACCCTGTCAAGCTCTCTTAGGGCCTGTTGGCCTTCACTGGGTTCTCCATCAGGAGAAAGGTGTCTTCTGAGCAGCTCAAGGCTCATAGTCAGCCATCTTTCCTGCACACTGCCAAGCTCTCCCAGTGTCTGCTGGCAGCAGAGCAACTTCTCACCTTGGTAGCAGTCACACTGGAGAGACAACAGCTGCAGAGAAACAGAAAACACAGGAGTATTTTACGACAACAAAATAATACATATATATTACATTGTAATACTGTATGATCATAATTTCAACACAGCCAAACTGGCAACCAACTGTTTACCCTTTACAAAACATACACTACCTTTTCCTGGTCTAAAGACTATTTGAATACCAAGCCAATTGTTCAGACACATCAGTTAAAATCAATGAACATGATAAAAAATGTCAGACAGAGGAAGTAAGTGTGAATTTACAATTGCCCACTGCTTCACATCAGCATGAATCTTTTCCAATGAAGCTTTTTCATATTGCAGGTCAGGGA
The DNA here is from genome assembly GCF_949606895.1 of Notothenia rossii. Classification (NCBI taxonomy): domain Eukaryota; kingdom Metazoa; phylum Chordata; class Actinopteri; order Perciformes; family Nototheniidae; genus Notothenia; species Notothenia rossii. The sequence goes on along the minus strand of NC_136912.1, from coordinate 78,475,365 downwards.
ACCTTGAAAGAGAAAAAAATAATAAATTAGAATGCATATCAATCTCCTCCTCCAATAATTGCTGTCAGTGGCTTTGCTGATAAAACAACAATAATAATAAATGTTTTCCGGAAAATCCTTATTTCTTAACAGGTGGGGTATGATCTCTGCTTGTCCTCACTTGTTCTTTGTGGCGCAGAAGTCCAGACACTTAGCAATGCCTTGCTGGATGGCACTGATCTGTTCACACTGAGCATGCTCAGTTTTCTTCAGCTGGGACATAAACACAGTGAGTTGCTCTTTCCAGTAGTCACTGAGCTTCATGATGGCATTCATGTCCTCTGTGTCCTACAGAGGGATGGTCACCAATATAATCAGAGTGTAATTGAAACACCAGGGATATTTCTGAAGAGTCATCAGGGCCACTAGGTGTTTTTGCCATGAGCCATATACCATGTGTTAAGAAATAGGAAGTGCATTGTTACCTTCAAAGCAATGTTGAGGCTGCAGTGCTCTGCCGTCTTAAACCAGCTCTGCTCCATGATATGCAGCCGACTGATCAGCTGCAGCTTCTTCACACTGATCACCTGCAGAGCACAGAACAAATGAATCCTGACAATCCATACATTGTAGTGAGCAGCATATGTTATATATATGTGAATATAAAATGAGAGTCCAATAATGATTATATTGCTTGTGATTCTGCAAACAAAGTCAGTTCACTTTTTCTAATCAGCATAAAAGTACATGAGTCCAATTAAAATAAAAACTAGATCATGGCTCACACACCTTGAGGGCCAGGCAGAATGTGATCTGGCTCCAGCAGTCCCTCTCCTCCGTCATCTGGAGCAGCTGAGCCTCCTGGCGACCCCTCTGCAGGTCGTACAGCTCATGGTAACCCTGGACCACACTGAGAAGGGCACATGGACCATTTAAAGCGTCTGGTATCTAAGACATGTATGAGTATTGAATAATGCTTCTGTTGTATTTCTATTTACTGTAGTGCTTTGCATTTTTTTTAACAACGCACAAATGACTGTTGCGTGAATATAATCACATATCTTATTAGAAAAATAAGCAGAATTTTGGAATGCATCAACGTGAGGAAAATGAACACTAGTTCAGTGGGACTAACTCTGAGTTGATATTAGTCTGCTCAAGCGCTCCAGCCAGCTGTTGGTGAGCACACTCTGCCTTCTGGGAAACGGAGTCATCATGGTCTCTGATTCTAGACAGTTCGCTGTGAAGAAATTGCACATCCATAAAACATATCTTATTTTTACAAATAGTTTTCAGTGCTATTATTTTCATTTGATTATTTATTTTCTAAAATAATCACTATGTTCCTAGCACAGAGTTATTTAAATCATCATGGCCCTGCAGGCCTACGTACGCGTTGAGCTGCTCGATGGATCTCTTGATGCGGTGGATTTCTTCAGTGAGCCGGCGGTCCAGAGCCCGCTGTGCCACGGCTTCAGTGTGCAGAGCCTTCAGACGACTGGGGATTCGCTGGAGCAGCGTCTGGTAGCGCTGTCTGGACACAAAAACCAAAGAGCTGCAGGGATAAAGGCTTCCTAGGGTCATAGAAAATATTTTCTGAAAATGTGACATTTCTCAAAATACGTTTTGAGTTGTGATAACATGGGGATAATACATTTGCAGATTTGTGTTTCATCTTTTGATTCCTTATTTACATCCATATTTCTATAGTATGATTTTAAGGCTCATATAGTTACCATTTATTCATCTTTATTAATAGGATGCTTACCTGAGTTTTGCTAGCAGCTGTCCTCTCTCAGCACAGCCCACGCTGACCTGCCTTATCAGTTCATGGAAAACAATGTTGTAGATGTTCTGCTCAACCTGCACCAGCTCCAGCAAACCCTCCATCTGCAGACATGTCATTGCACTTTTTCCAATATGTATTCCAGTACATTCATTTTCCATATAAACGTTTAACAAAATGAAAACACAACAACATAAATGCACAGAACTAGTGTCAGCAGCCTGTGTACTTTCTGCTTGTCCGTCTGCCTACCTGTGAGAGCTCTGTCAGCTCCTCACTCTGCTGATCCACTCCTGCCTTCTCCAGCATGTCATCCATCATCCGCGTCAGCTGGACCACTTCCAGTCTGCCGCTGGGCCTCCTGGATACACCCAACACACACACACATATCTTGTTTTTTGCCAGCACTATTCCTACTTAAAGGTAAGCAGTACTATAACTTACCTACTATTAAGCTGTACCATAACTTTCTCCTCAAATTGCGTGGTGATTACTACTTCACTAAAGCTAATCTGTAAAGGGAACTCACAGCGAAGGGAAGACCCGCAGCTTCTGCTCATCATCCTGCAGCTGTACTGTGAACGCACTGAGAAAGAGAAGTAAAGATGAGATGAAAGAAAATATTAATTAATATAATAACAAGAGGATTTTACAATGAACATGAATGAAGTGGATGGACATCGTAAAGGAGACTCACTCCTCAAAGAACTCCAGGCTCCGAAGCCCTTTGTTTTTCACAATGTGATATTCTTCTGGGATCACACTTTCTGAGACACTGTAATTCTGAAAGGCACAGAGTGACCATTATTATAACCTAAAACTGTATACTGAGTACATATTCCACAAGTGTATAAATGAATTGTAATAATTGTGAATTTAAAATCAGTACTATTATTGTAAATCAGAGAATTTGAGATATTCTGCTGCATAATATGGAAAATGTTTAAAGTTCTCTCTAAACTTTCAAACTAAAATCTAAACTACTGTTACACTTATCTCACAGTATGGACATGATGTAATTTGAATCTGCATGGTATCTGAATGGAGTTGTTATAGCGGAACATTTAATACAGAGTATTTCTGATATTTATTAAAGATCACATGGTATTCAATATGATGTGTGTTACTGAGTTGGGTCACACACAGTTAGAGAGGCAATGGTCATTCTGAATTATCAACAGATGTATTTGTTTTAAGTGAGCTGACATCAGGTTATAAAAACAGTTAACCTTTGTTAGTTAACTAATCCAATGGATGTCATGAGACAATGACGTTTAAACATATACAAGTATAGCTTTCAGAGAGATAAACATGTGACATTTGTGTGGTAGGCTGCATGATAAAATGTGTGTGCGTTAAACATGCTTAGGGAGAATGTATTTGTGCTCATTACAGTGGCTATATAGTATGCTGTATGATTGTTGCTACTATTGGGGGGCATTTCCGAGATTGGCTGCTGTGGCAGCAGGTGATGTACTTCCCATTATTGTTGGTTTTTTGCAACAACTAAATAATAATTACTGATCAGCTATATCTGTGTTTGTGTTTTATTGATTCTTCTCTGTTTCATTCTTTCCTGTTGTGTTGTGCTGGATCGCCACAACAGAGTAACAATTTGGTCTTTTTTTGTCTATTTATCACTTCTGGTTGATTTTGCTATGTTGTATAGCACTGCTTGTAATTGTGTAAAACTATATTAATCTATATATGTTATACTAGGGATGATAAATTGAAAAGAGAAATTAAGTCACATTCTCAGGTCCTTCTTTTTGTTTTTCAAAAAGTGTAAAAATGACAGAAAGTAGAAATACTGTAGGTCAGCTGAGGTAACTGACCTGTGTGTCTCCATTGGCACTCCTCTCTGTCAGGGGTGGCAGGGGTGTTGTCTTCCTATGGGCTACCATAGCATCACACAGGAAGGAAATATCCCTGTATGAATACAATCAAAAATCAAAATTACCAACAGGCCAAATGTGAGACTTTTTGAGAAACCTACTATTGCCATGATTCTATATAGATCACTTATTTACCTCATTTAAAATAAATAACTTCAGACATAACATAACATTAACTTGACTTTGCTATGTCCAGTTATGTAAAGCCAAGCTACGTTTGTATTATCACTGTCCTGAGTTAGTCTCGAGACTAAATATACATAAATATGTTGCTTTCATTAATACCTAAACAGTTAACACTTAACATGCTTTTACTAGATGACGAAACACCACAGACATTTATTTTAAATTAGATATTTGGGGGGACTTTATAGTTGCAACAACCAACGTAATGTTTGTGGTTTGTAAGCGTGGTTAGTTAATATGTGTGGTTTCGTGTAGCTGACCTGCCGGCTCCAGTGAGTGATGTTGGCTGTTCCAGAAAGAATTTGTATTTCTTGCGTCCCAGCGGGTGATGCCAGACTGCATCTGGTCGTCTGATTCCACAGCCCTGTATACAAGGTCATCTTAGATGTGAACTGCCAGACTAAAAAACTCCCTCTTAGATATAAATCAGGGTTGAATACCTTGCAGTGGCGATTGTGCGGTGTACTCCTGCTGCAGACCGTGGAGGTGAGGCTGACCAGCAGCTCATCTGGGATGATGTGGTTGTCAACGGGAGGTGGTTGTGTCTTCCTTCTCTCTGCTGGGAGTTGAAAATTCAGTTCACAGCAACTCAGAAAAACCAGTAGGTGAATAACCTAGAGTCTGACCTTGGTGTGAGGCAGGGCCGTTTCTAGCTTTTTGGGGGCCCTATGCAAGATGCTGTTTGGGGGCTCTAGTTTTGACCGTTTTTTTAACTACAATGGGGGGGATTCCGAAGCCTTTAAGATGATCTGTGGAGATGCATCAATCTGTTACACTTTAATAGGAAAACAGGCTAATTTCACGAAAACCAAGCAATTGAAAATTACAAAAAATGATATTAAAAAGGTCAACATTAAGATTCCTCTATGTTAATAAATGCTGTCAGCCCAACGATGATTTGGACTTTATTACCCCAAAAGCCCAAGCCACAGCTTTGCTATCATTGCAGTTTAGTCGTGTTTATATCCTACATTGGATTTGTAAGCATTTAATGCTTCACCGAACACACAGTGGCGACTGGTCATTAGGGGCAGGTGGGGCACAGCCCCACCTAGTGTCAGCAGAAAGTATTACAAATAATGATTACAAAAAAATGCAAAAAATAAATAACAAAATATATAATATATATTTTAAGATCATGTTTAATCATCTGATTCGTCTCATTGCTGTTTTAGTCTGTGTTCGTCTAATTAGTGTCTACAGTGTGTGCCTATTGAGCTGTTTAGAGCTATGTGGGACAAAACCCGATCATGCCCCTCCCTCTCCCTGTCTAAATGAACGGTGACTATAAAAACTACACTGCGCATGCTCAGAGTATTGTCCTATTTAATGTGTGTGGCAAAAAAATAATGACCATAGGGGCAGTGAGCTGCCATCCCCACCATACGTCATCTCACATCATTCAGAGCTGATTGGCTGTAAGTACATGTACCGCGAAAAGTGTGGTGTGTGAAGAGGAGAGACGCGTCCTAAAACCCGGAAGTAAGCTGCGCATGGGTTCCCTCCACAAAAAAGCAATGAGATTTCTCCATAGGATTTTAGAAAATAGCTGGAAATAAGATCTGTGGGAAACGTAGCTTTTAGATAGATGCACGTTTTGTTCAGCCGGATAATATCCACATGTCTACCCTACTTTTATAATTTTCTAATCATAAATCTATCGATTAGATTCATGATAGACTTTTGAAACTACAAGAAGATAAGGAGGACTTTTACAAAAAAGTAATAGAGATTTTTGTCCAGAAGGATAGGCAAATGGACTTCATCTTCAAGTCAAGGTAAGACCACCATTTTATTGAAAATGGGATCTTACTAAGAGAGAACAATTCAATATTTAAATGATAAAATTACATTTTTTGGGTATCATTCTGTTGAACTGTCTTTTTAAAATTAATCGAAGCATCAGACAAAAAAAGCTTTTGAAAATAATATTATATTTTGATTTTGGTCAAAATATAATATTTGTAAACCTGAAGAGTCAGTGCCTCACCAGCCATGAACCTCACTGCAGAAGCTTATATATAGACATCTACGTTTTTTGTGCCCCACCACTTTTGTACATATAAAAACGCCACTGCGAACACAGGAGGGGGCTTGGCTGTCTACAAATAAAGACGGCTCATTTTAATTCTCCCCAAATATATTGAGGCTGAACCTGAACTTTGAATTCTGTGCTCCCATCATAATCTTGGCGATCTTGTTAAAATTGTGAATGCAGAATTAAAAATACTATGTAACTGGTTTGCAGTTAATAAATTATCCCTTAAAGGTGGGGTAGGTAAGTTTGAGAAACCGGCTCGAGATACACTTTTTGTTATATTCCATGGAATGCTCTTAACATCCCGATAGCAATGAATATCTTAAGTGCTTTGACAAAAAATCCATAAAGAAAATTCATCTGTGGAAGCCGTAATACTGTAAAAAGCCCGACCAATCATCTGAGCCGGCCCGGCTAAAATAACTGGATGGCCTACCTGCCAGTCACCCTTCCATCTGTGTGCGAAAACTTATCTCGTGCCCTCATTGGTCATGTGTGCGTTCGTGTGTGTTGGAGGAGGGGCTCTGTAAGGAAGTGGCAAATTTCTTCCGGCTCTGTATTTTCAAATTCTAGCGCACTCCAGCTGGTTTCTCCAAAATTACCTACCCCACCTTTAATGTGGCCAAAACAAATGACATGTTATTCAATACAAAGTCTGAGAGTAGAAATGACTGCATTATACGGATTTGCAATACAGAGATAGAAAAAGTTGGTGCATGTACATTTTTAGGACTGCTTGTTGACGAAAAACTCAATTGGAAGCACCATATCAATTATGTACCGACTAAACTGTCAAAAACAACAGGTATTTTGTATCATACTAAGAACATTCTTGAAGAAAAGATACTCTTTATAACAGTCTATTTCACCCTTACCTTTACTACTGCTCCGAAATATGGGGAAACACGTAGCCTACTCAACAAATTTACAAAAAATAATAAAATCCCCCAAAAAAGTATTACGAATAGTCTGTGGTGTTGGTAAATATGAACACACAACTCCCATATTTAAAAAAACTCAATCTATTAAAATGTGTTGAGATAGTACAGCTTAAAACAGTACTGATTATGCACAACATTTTCCATAACAAAATGCCTAATAACATTCAAAAGCAGTTCCAAACCACAGCGTGAACATATGAATGTAAAAAAAGTCACCTGAAAATAAGTGTTCACAATGTTTATATGCAATTATGCATATATTATTATTATTATTATTATTAATTTGCCAAGTATACATAGTATTTTAATTTACAAAAAAAGATAGTTGAAACTGCTATTGACATGTGCAGAAAATGAACCATCTAGTTTTCATATATATATGCATTTATTGTTTTTCTGCCTTAACTTTTATTTAATTTTTTATCCTGTTTTCTTTATTTCTTTGTACTGTAGTGGCAATTTCTTATATTACTTTTTATGGTAAAACCAAATTATGATATTATGCTTAGAAACTGTTTGGTCAACTCGACCTTTTGTACCACACGGTAGCTTCCCGCCAAGTTCGTACCTGGAGGATGTGGCTCTCCCTATGAGTGCATTGTAAGATAACAGTTTTCTAAGGAAAGTCTTATCTCTTTTACTTCCTGCACAGCAACAGTCCTCTATAAAACACACTCACACATTATACCCTGTGTGCACTCCTGCAGACTACTCTGTACTCTGTGAGACATGTGCCTTTGAAGCGCTTCAAATAAAGAACCAACGAAAGACTTGCTTTCACCAGTTTATTATTGATTACTCTCATTGTACATCTTTACAGTATTGACAAGTTTAAAATATCCACGACAGTACTCCTTCATTTCTATACGTTTTTGACGCAATACTGCCGCTGTATTAAGATGATGCACGGGAGTGCTACTTTCCACAAGCTATGCTTCAGCCCTCCCGCTGCTACTAATTTTGTTCATCTTTGTGTGTATGAATTAAACTTTTTTTGTTTTTCGGATGAATAAAAAAAACAAAAAACTAGGGGGCCCCCAAGCTGAACGTTTTTTTTTTTTTTTATTCCCCGCATAGTCCGCCTTTAGGAAAAAACGGCCCTGGTGTGAGGGGATGGTAAAGTGAATGCAATAACAAATAAACACATAGCTCGCAGTGAGAACTGAATCATCAATGCAAAAGTGTGTTTGCTATTGTTGACTGCAGTTGTAGAATGTAACTCAGAACATTGACACATCTAAACTGTACCAATTATAAGGTACTTATCTTTTCCTGGAAATGATTGTACATTTTAACATGAATAGGCCTACATTTACTTTTGATACTTAAAGTAGGCTACATTTTGCTCATTTGCATCCTACTTTTACCTTAGTAAAGTTTAAAATGTGGGTTTTTATTTTTGTGAGTACTTTTACAGTGCAGTAGGACACTTTACTAAAAGTGTTGAATACTTAGTACGTAGTGCATGTGTAAGGTGATGTAAGTCAGTATGAGGAAATTATTCCTAGCTTAAGCTAATGTTTGTTTGTTTGTTTGTTTATCGCTAACGTCACCTGTGCTGTCCAGCTGCTGCACCTGCCTCGATGACCCCGGCGCTGAGCTGGCTCTCATGGACGCAGACATCCTGAAATCACCGTGGAGATGTTACAAAGAGGTTTTTGACAAAGCCATGAAGACGAAAACGTAGCATTATTTCCAAAAAAGGGAGGAAATCGTCCTACTCTCTCCCCTTAGCTTCAACTTCCTGGTCGCGTTGCCATGGAAACGCCCACCACTATCCGGGGGACACAGAAGCTCGTTCATATTTAATTTATATTTAGGAGAAAAACATTGTTTTATAACACGTTCTTTAATGGAAAAACCAAATTAAATCACCAACATGAACAATTTTGAAAATACGTGTGAAGTGGTTACGGTAGCACTCAACTGTCAGGGAATTTATTGAATGTTGTGTAGTGTGTTTTTTCTGTGTAGCACTTTCTAGTAGACGGTCCCTGCGCACTCTTCTCTCCTCTGGCTGCAGATAGACACCAATATAAGTGGTCCAGCTCGGAAGACGTCGTGTGTAGACTTATTTGAACGGAAATTTGTTTCTAGCTCCTTGTCTACCTTACAGTTGTTAATAGCCTTGGTTTGTGTTTTAACAACGACTGGTTTATGAGTTATTCATCTGTCAAGTTCAAACTTTACCAAACTCCGCCTCTGCACGGGAGAGGGGGAGTGCAGCCTGTTGAAGACCACGCTGTGCTCTTTTTTTATTATCTCGTGTGATGGAGGCTCTTGATGGTGCTCCATCAAGAAGAGAAGTGTGCATCAAGTGGATCTGGAGATGACAACAGATGAGCCGCAGGCAGCAGGCAGAAGCAGGGGCTCTGTGAATGACAAGGATTCTACAACGATCAGGATGATTTCCTGTCACGATTATGGATTTAATTCGCTATCATAATTTGGAATTACTTGCATGCACAATTGTAATCTCTTCACTGTTTGTGATAGATGGTGAGTAATTGTTTAATCTCCCTTGAGTTAATGTAGGCTACCATAAAAACGTGTGATGTGATGTTGTAGCTGTATAACAGTCATAAAAGTAAACTGATAATCGGTGCTTTTTTTTTTTTTTTTTTTTTGGCATTTCAACACATGCAAAACTAGATTGTTGTTGCATACTATCATTATCAATTTTCTCATGCCTGCAAGTTACAACACTAGTTCAAATATTAGTCAAATATTATAACTTTCTTGCTAAAGTTTCATTTTAACGGTGTACAGTAGAGATTGAAATCAGCACTGTGATTTTAATTTCAGTCGAGTGATTGGCTTGTATTTTAACCAGTCTATGCTTGGAATACCAATTAAGACTGTGAGGGTTTACATCATTGCATAGTGATGTCTACATTTTGTAAGGACAGAAAGGAATCTAACAATGGGGGGCAGCATAGTGACCCTAGGGTGTGTTTGAGGATTGGGGGGTTGATGGGTATGTCGATAAGTGATGGGTCTATGGCACCATATGTGTCTTCGGCTTTACAAAACATCCAACAATAACATGTCTTCTTATCACCTCTGAAACAAACAGACAGATACACAGAAACATGCATCTGTCAGGTGCCTCACATGTGCCATTTGAGGGCCTCCAGATAGGACCAAACAAAGCCCTGTAGAGCTCATTAGCATATGAAAAAGCCTTACATGCTGTGGGAGGGGATGTGTGGTTGGCTGGAGTTCCATCTTGGCCTATCTCTCCTCTAGACTGCCACAGGGCAATACTGAAAGACCAGCGGATTCAGTAAAGAGCAAATCCTACACCACCTGTTGTGGTTTCCTTTAAAATAATACATAGTCATTGCCAATTTCTTTCACCATGGTTTTAAGTCATGTGTTTTTGTAGAACATAATGTATGCACTGCTTGAGCATGACTTCTGAATTCACTTGGCTGATCCTGGTTGTAATGAAAGATCATTTTGGCATATGGTCAGAACATAAACACAACCCATGATCTGCATCCCACCCAAGGACATCGGACTATACCTCCAAGACTAAGTCTAGACATGTATTATAATCTGCTCTGGGAGAACCCTGCCAACTGACTGGGGAATTGATTGACCTTAACGAAAGACAGAAGAAAAATTGGTGCCCGAGTTGGTGCAGATGGAGCACAAAGTGTAATTACCCTCTTCTCTTATAGTCTGCACTCTGCCTGATTGTGCTCTTGAGGCATGATTACTGTGTGTGATTATCATCTGTGAGGATTTTATTAGAATATCTCTGCTCATATCAGTGTTGCTACATTTATTTTTCATGATTATGACGAATCATGCTTGCACCCCTCATGCAAAACACACTTTTTCTTTGAGAAATGTGCTACAGTCTGATTATTAATAGAGGTAACACTTGTTAAGCTGATTTGAAGTGTCTTTGTAGTGGCATCATGCCCCTGTGGCCCCTCATGCATGTTCCATGTATTATGAGGACCATTGCCTCTGGAGCTAGTTGTTCTGACTGGAGTAAGGCAATATTGAGATTCCTTTTGGTGCCTATTTGTCTTTGAAGTTTTCTTGCATATGTAAGAGCTGTGCAAGTCTCAATGTAGACATTAAATATAAGCAATGCATCATCAGAGATAAGAGATTTTAAGAAGTGTGGTCACCCGATCACAGTGGTACTGTATGTTTAACCATTTAAAACATTATTTTAACTTTATAAAATCATGATGTTCCAAATCCATTGAAATCAAGTTATCTCAAAATGTTCAATCAAATATATTGTGTTTTTTTTTAAAGATTTTGAAAAGTTAGCTGTCAAGATTACAGAAAATACTATCCTTATACTACCGCACATTCCACTTTGTGAGTTGTTGCTCCCATAACTTCCAAGCTAAATATGACTTTCCTAACACAGTTCTAGACATATTAAGGTTTGGAAATATACATATCTATTTACAACATTATCTAATCTATAAAGATATAATGATTGCTTTTCATTGTTGTTACTGGGAAGGATCAAGTGTTGATCCTCTTATTAGTATGAATAGCATGTATTCAATGAATTGACACCTAAACCTCTGTCAGCGTGGCATTGATGTCTTGCTGATTAAAGCACACCGTAAAGTGTCGCCTCAGATCTTCTGCTCATGCAATTGCCATGGTAACAGATTGAACACTGAAGCCAAACAGTTAAATAAGTTACCATGGCAGCCAGCCATAACGCCTTGAGAGGCCCTTAAGTTTAAAGTCCTTGTACTGACAGCTGCTACATTGTTTCTCATCTAATTTAAACAGAAAATAAATGAGCTTTATTCCAGAAATGATTAAACTAATATAACAATCAGGATTCTGTTAATTTGCAGTATCAAGATTAAAGAAATGATATTCTGTGATATCAATATTTTTTTATTTGATCTCTTTATAGGTGCATCTCCTGACGGGCCGCGTTCACCAGTGGACCAGTGCTCACCAAACCCGTGCCAGAACAGTGCGATATGCAGGATCCGCAGAGACGACTACTCGTGCTTCTGTGTGCCGGGGTTTCAAGGTGCACACTGTCAGATCGACGTGAATGAGTGTGCCTCACAGCCCTGCAGGAACAGAGCTACCTGCGTGGACCGAGTGGGCCGATTCTCCTGTCTGTGTTCTCCTGGGTTCACTGGTGAGGGAAAAAATACATTCTGGGTCTCCCAGGAGCAACAATGAGACCAGCTAATTTAAATCCTAACATAACACATAGCTTTTATGATAGAAGATATGTGTGGGATTGTTTTTTAATGTGTGTAATGTTGTATAGGTCACCCATGTGGCTATAGATTCTTGTTGTCATAGAAAACTGGCCAAGTAGAAGTTCAATACAATTATTTATAGTCATCCGGAGTAGTTAATTTTTACTTTGAAATCTTCCCTGCACTGATGTCTTGATTTAATTTTAAAATCTAAAAATAAATCTACCCAATGAAGAATAGATTAACTAAACCTCATTGGATCAGTCTGCTGAAAGGAGCTTGAAAGCATTATCATGCTTTCAATCAAAGCAGAATAATTTCAGTATTCTAGTGTCACCCATTTCATTGTTCGGATGGTTTACTTAATGCATGCAGCCTAAACTGTCTCATTATTTGTATTTAATTCTGTTAAACTTTAATTCCAATATTTCTCCCCCTAGTTGCATAAAGATGATAGGATATCTTTATTCCAGAGATACATTTGTAGATACATTTGTATTGTGCACAATATACTGTTATTAGAGCTGCTGCAGAAGCCGCGCTTTGAAATAAAAGGAGCAATCCACACATGATCACAGCCAGTACACATGAAAGCTTTGTCCATTTTTGCCCCCTGCCCTCAGTCTATGCAGCAGGCCCACTCGCCCTCTGACATCTGTCCTGCTTTGATGTTCACAGGGGCCATTTGTGAGGTCCAGATTGATGAGTGTCAATCACAGCCATGTCTCAATGGCGGTAGTTGCCACGACTACGCTGGTGGCTTCACTTGCACCTGCCTGCCCGGTTTCCAAGGACACCAATGCGAAATCAACATTGACGAGTGCCAAGAGCAGCCATGCCAAAATGGGGCGCTGTGTATAGATGGGGTGAACGAGTAAGTGGCACATCTCCAGTCGCTGGAAATAAAATATAGTATCTCTTGCCAAGTGTTAAAAGACAAATGGTTTTGTACTGTACAGATTTCCTAATATGTTTCGATTTACAAACAAAGCATGGAGGAAATACTCTTATTCATTTAACTCATGTGATTTATGAATCCTTGCTTGTTTTAGCTCCAGCTGTGACTGCTCTCACCCAGCCTTCACTGGCAGACGCTGTGAGACCCCACTCCCAGCCTGCATCTCTGACCCCTGCTTCAACAGCGCCACCTGCCAGGACAACCAGGGTGACTACAGCTGTGACTGCTGGCCAGGTAAATGAAGCACTTCTCTGGATCAAATATTAGGGAAAACAATGTATTTCTGAGTTTCAGCTTTTTGAAGTTTTAAAAGGTATGTTTATTAAATATCAAGAGATATGGGTCTGGCAAAAACAGATCAGATGAAAAATGAATTTGTGAGCAGAGAATGAGTCGAAATATCTGCTGTTGAATAATTTGGCAAGGACAGAAGTATGCTAAAAGGTCCCACATTGTAAAAAATTACATTAAAGCTAGTAGAAACCCAAGATACAACTATGAAGCCGAAAATTAGCATTATGTCCCCTTTAAAAATGAATCCGACCATAATTAAAATAAGATAAGATAAAATAGACCTTTGTTAATCCCCGTGGTGAAATTCACGAATTTAAGCAGCAGCAGGGTGATATTGAAAAACAGGACAGCACAGATTCACTCAAGATTAATACAATTAAAGCTACAATTACAATGATATACAGGTAAGTAACTGTTAAAATAAGAAATTAATTAAATGAACATATGAACATATGAACATATTTGTTAAATATATTTATATGTATGTGTGATAAAAACCAATAATATATACTAGTTGGAAATCAGTGTCCCAAAATTTACAATTAACTCCATTAAAAAGTATTAGTAGTGAAACAAAATTGAGAAAAGACAAGAAAAAGTAGAAACAAAGGAGAGCTGCTAAACAGGCTGCCACTCACGGTGGCGCCAAGTAAAACGATTAATTAATTAAGCTTACAGCTGCATGAAGCTTCATTCAAACATAAGTTCTGAGTAATTTACTTAATCAACACGTGATATTATTTGTATGTATAATATTTGTGTTAAAATGTGCTGTTAAACGGAAACATCTTTCAAATGGCCAACCCTTTCTAACATTCCAGGGTTTGAGGGGCGTCAGTGTGATATTGACATCAACGAGTGTGGCAGCCAGCCCTGCATGCATGGAGGCCGCTGCATGGAGAGGTCGTGGCAGCCTCTGTATGGCAGCGAGCCTCTGCTGCCCGAACACTACGACCAGCAGCATGCTGCGGGCTACATCTGCAGCTGTCCTCCAGGAACTACAGGTAATTACATTATCATTATGTCTTTCACAGGTCTATTAATATGCACAGTAACATGTCTGAGCAGGAAACTTACACAGGAATGGAAGCAATAGCAAGTTGAAAGGGTACAACCAAACATAGGAATATATGGCTATTATTCAAAATACATATTCAAAATATAGAATATAAATCTATATACTGGCACACAAAAATGGACAAACATATATACCTTAACAGGTGAGGCAAACGATGAGGCTGTTCAGTCAAAGCTGTTAAAGGTCAGTCTCTTCCAGCAGGGGATTCCAGGGAAGCATTGTGAGAGTCAGGTTTGCTTTTGCCAATCTGATTTTAGCGACCCCCAGTGGTAGAATACAAAACACTTTTATTTTATTTTATCTGTGATGTTTTATTCACACAGTTGTCCGTGTTATATTATGTATGTTTTATGTACGTATTTTTGTCTCACTGCCATACTGTTGTGTGTAGTTTGAAGTTTGAGTGATAAGGTGAGGAACAACTTATACTATCATATAACAAATTACCTAAATTAGTAGTTGGGTTTATGACATTTTGTCTGCAGGTCATATAATTGTGAATAATCCATATTACATTTACCACATTTACACTTTCACAGTATATTGTATGGTGCATTGTTGTCAAGAGAAGATGTTTCCTATGGCAGGTCGTTACATCAGATTATACTTTTCAGTTGCAAAGGCAGACAATTACAGTTTTCTGATTACACAAGACTTGATCTTACTATGTAGGTAAGACGGTGAGCTGCTGCCTGCTGAGAGTTGTGTTCTAAAAATTGACTATCTGCCAGTCACTGTGTTACTGATTCAGTAAGGTGGACAAATAGCATTAGCCTAATCCCCAGGATCTGGCTTTGCTGGTCTCCTGACTAGAACCACTCAGCCCTACATTGTTGTAGCGAGGTAGACAAGGAGCAGACCTCCACTGGGATGGCATGTACACACACAAACTAATATGTTGCAGTTAGAGGAGTCTGGGGCTATCCTGGAGGAAAAGGTGACGGCATGATGTGGACACCCGCACCATGGATTTGGGGGATTGTATTGCTTGGAACAGGTAATAACAAGGACCTTTTTTATTAATAGATATGGGTTTTAGTAAAGGTAAAGGTTTTACATAATAGGTATTTCATTCTTTTTTCTGTTGCGGGTTCTTCTACCAATATTGAACAAATATATGCTGAAACTTAATTGTTCTACAATTTCCTGTGTTGTACTATAATCTATAGTTGTTGCATCATATGGCAAAGGGCCTACTCATTGCATTCATTTTAGCTTTAAAATCCAACCACTTTTCTACATCACAAATTTAAAATGCTGATCCATACTGTATACAGCATATAGCATAACCACACGTACATTTCTGGAGATAAAAACATGCACAAAAATTAACAAAGCTTTCAGATAATATTAAATGTGCAAGACATGGACACTTAACCGTTGTAAAGAGTAATACACCCCACAAGCATTGAACACTGGTTTGAATAGCTGACAATTTGACTTTTGCTCGGGCAAATTTAACGTTGTGTTTTAGGCCCCAATTATAGCCTAGCACAAGTGTATGAGTGTGATTTGATGGTTGTAAACAGGGAGATCTATTTACAACACCACTGAACAAGGAATAATGACACTGCAAGGATGACATCCTTTTCTAGGCTGACCCAGAAAATTACCATTATACTCATTCCCTTGACAAAAAGTCAATGGAATTATTTTATTTGGGTTTTGGATTATTGCAGAAAATAATCTACGGGCCAACAAGACATTACATGTTTTGTTCAGCAAGATCATAAATAAAAGCTTTTATGATTTCTATAGCGTGAATGTAATGTTTGGCTAGAAATATACGACAGGACATCAAGGACGCATGACTTCATGTCAACAGCGCTAAGCTAAAGGATGACTAGGGTTTGTCATGATCATCTAATTTAACCACTTGTTAGCAATCTTTTTTAAGGTTGTCAAATGTCCCAGGTTCTCAATTGGGGTATTTGCTGACACACTTAATAAGGTAGAACAACATGTGAACATCTCTTCTAAGCTTACTTAACCACACATTTCAGGCATCTTATCAAAAAACCATTGACTTCAAGACAAGGGAACCGGACGTTTTAAAATGCTTACTCATTGGCGGATTTTAGGATTCAATTTTGCACACATTTCAGTGGAAAAACCACAGATACTGCATTGGTGCATTTGCAAAATGGTAACACAGAGAGCGAAAGGGATGGATGCAGGCACATTTGGTGCAAGTTTTTTGATTAGAAGCTTAAGACAAAAAAGAAAATCAGCATTAAGAGGAAGGGTAAAAAGGAGCAAGACTAAGAGGCATCTAATGGTGCCTGAGGTCGCAGATTGGAAAACAGCTGAATACCCCTTCGCTTCCACACATTGTCCTTTAGGTAACATTAAAAACTTAAATGGTGGATTTCAGTGAAGAAGACCTGCTCCATGTAGATATAAAAGGCTTATTCTAAGCTAACCAAAACAAAAATCCTTAGATGGAAACATTATGATGAATAACCAATAAATCCTACTGGTCTTCTAAAAAGGTTCACATTAAAAGTTTAAGAGCACTTTTTGGGGCGGAGGAAGTGCAGTGAGCCAGTTCACATGCTTGCACCAGCGCGGGACAGTCTCCACCGACAACAGACACCACAACTTCACTTTGCAGCGATAGGCTTTATCAGCATTGTGTGAACTTGTTTGTCAAGGTCTAGAATGAAACAGAAATGAATTAACATGCAAAGTCCAACACTGCAGCTGTGAGTTCTTTAACGACAGTAACACGGTCTAAGGGGATTTGAGTTTTTATTAGTTTTTTCTGCTTTCTTTCGCTTACAGGTTCCCTCTGCCAGGAGGTGATAGACCAGTGTGACCCCAGTCCCTGCCACAATGGGGGCAGTTGTGAGAGCCATGTTGGAGGTTACATGTGCCACTGCCACAAACAGAGTCATGATGGCGTCCTTTATGGAGGTGTAAACTGTGATGTAAGGATAGAAGGCTGTGAGGGACATAAATGTGAGAACCAAGGCTCCTGTTCTCCTTTCCTGTTGGATGGGTTTAATGGATATACCTGTTCCTGCTCACCTGGTTACACTGGACCCGTGTGTGGGACCCCCACCACCTTCTCCTTTGAGCGCAGAGGCTATCTGCTGCTGCAGAGTCCCCTGGTGGATGCTGTGGTATCCTGCAACATTACCCTCAGCTTCAAGACATCTCTACCAAGAGCGTTGTTGTTCCAGAGTAACAGCAGGGGGCTGCTGCTGAGTCTGGAGCTGCACGAGGGGCAGCTTCGTCTCACACTCAGGAAGGAGGCCTCTGCTGGGGATGAAGCAGAGAGCCCAAGCCAGGTCCTGGAGCTTCCACAAAATGTCACAGATGGAGAGTGGCACACTGTGGAAGCAGTGCTGGGGGGCTGGGTGCTCAGTTTGACTCTCTTGGATGATAATGGGAGCTGTGGGAGCCAGTCATGTCACCAGGTGGCCTCAGTCCAAAGCACCATGGCCAGGCTGGTGTCACCTCCTCAGAACACTTTTATTGGAGGAGTGCTTCAGGACTCAAATGCCAAGGGTGAGGTCTCTCCACTTCCAGCATTCATTGGATGCATGCGGGATGTGTTTGTGGACTGGCAGCTCATTGTCCCCGGGGAATGGCTGAGCGACTCTGCTGTTAATGTGTCCCCCGGCTGCAGCCAAAGGGACCGCTGCCTGGATGTGCCTTGCCAAAATGGAGGACAGTGTGTCAACCTGTGGCAGAGCTACCAGTGCCGATGTCCAAGGCCTTATGAGGGGCAGGACTGTGAGGAGGGTATGTTTTCAGTATTCAACTAATAGACTTTAGCAGGACAGTCAAATAGCAGCAACGCTAAGTAAAACACTTTTTTTAAGTTTGAGATATGAAATGACCAAAAGCAGATATAGATCTCTTTCAACTTTGAGATTGGAGGGGAAAATAGCAGGTCACTCTCACCACTCTCTAGAGGCTAATTAGATACAACCTAGTTACTGGTGATTAATAAGAGATAAGGACTGACAGATGAGGCCAATAAAAAGCCACAGTAATGGACGGAGTCAGAGATCCTCTTATCTGGCATACTGGATTAAGGTTATAAGGGATTCTATTTTGGAAATATACAGAACATGGAGACAGTAAACTGTTAATTATTCTGATTTAAAAACACGTTAAAATAACCAAGTAGAATGATAAAGTGTTTATATGAGTCACTCACGTTCCCCCTGGTAATATTGAACAGTTCACCGAGGACATGTATAGCCTCTTGAGTGTATCCAAGCAGATTACCGATCACACACAGTTACTCGCATGTTAACAAATGCTCACCTGCACACTAGCACTGACACGCATGAACCCTGTTCATATGACCTTTCACACATTGCATGCGCTCCCTGCTTTAACTTTGTGTGTTCCCAGTCTCCTTGCTGCTTTATAAGGTGATCATCCCACAGTGGAAAGTGCTGACATTGGAAATAGAACATGAGGGCTGGTGGCTGCTGAAATGTCCTCTTTAGTTACCTGTTCTTCTAGAAACCTTGACATGAACTGCGTCAATATTAGTCCCTACTGTACATGTTCATTTATCCTGCAAGAATTTAAATCAATCGAAAATTACAGTATCGTTTAAAATTTGGTTTGGACAGTTTGCTCTCCACAGATCAGAAAAAACAACACAAAAACGAATAAATGCTATTACAAGTTTGATTTGTGAGTATAAGCTATTTTTGTACTGTGGTGGATAGTGACATTAAGTTACATGCACCCCAGCTCTCTTATATCTTTGGTCAAGTTTTAGGTTTTTCCTCCTACCTTTGCTTTTTCCCTATTTCAAACTGTTAAATATATCTTAAATGTATAGAACCTTACACTATGGCATAGCTGAAAAAGTCAAGAAGGTGCTTTTATAAAACTTGCAAACAACCAAGTCACTTTTCTCTCGTCTTTAACCTGAAACATTTTGCGGTCTAATCTTATTCACCTTTTTTGCAGAACATGTGACGACGCGCTTTGGAACCGATGACTCTCAAAGTTACGCATCTTTCACTGTCACCGATGATCTGGCTGATGGCCTCTCCATCTCCCTCTTCCTGCGCACACGGAGGAACAGCGGACTCCTCCTGGCGCTCGCCAACAGCAGCAGCCAGTATCTGCACCTGTGGCTGGAGGAGGGCAAGGTCACAGTTCAACTCAATAACTTTGCGAGCCTGAAGGCGGAGAGGGCGATCAATGACGGGGAAGTCCACTTTGTGAGTGTAGAGGTGGAGGAGGATCGTATGGCGCTGTATGTAGCAGATCAGAAACAAGGAGATGTAGCAGTCAGGACGATCAATGTCCAAGCCGGAGACACTGTGTATGTAGGAGGTCACTCTGAGAATTGGACGACTTCAGCGTTTGGTGGATATTTTAAAGGCTGTATTCAGGACCTGAGGATCAACGACAGGAGGCTGCAGATGTTTGGGTTGGACACCTCAGTGAGATCTTATCCTCTGAAGTTCATAACAAATGTGACTGCTGGATGCTCTGGGGACAATGCCTGCAGTGTGAGTATAAGAGATTTAACCCTCTTTTTAGTTATATTTGTTTACCTTTTAATATCAGCGTTCATTGACTCTTTTTTAATGTGAAGTAGAGGATGCAACATTGGACTTCAAAGTATATTCTGCCTCAAATGAGACTCACTCTTATAATAGCATTTACATATAATATTGTCAAATCTCATATTTCCAGCAAGGGAAACAGACACTAAATACAATTAACTTATCAATGTCTCATCCTCAGATGAACCCATGTCTAAACGGTGGGCTGTGCTACTCCATGTGGGATGATTTCACCTGCACCTGCCCTCCAAAGACAGAAGGGCGGCGCTGTGAGGAGGTCAGGTGGTGCGAGCTGGCTCCTTGCCCTCCAGACTCAGAGTGCAAGATGCTTAACCAGGGATATGAATGTAAGTGGTGTCAAAGATTTCAGCTGTTACAAGCAGGGGTGGTAATGCAAGTCATTTGAGAGACGTGCAGAGAAGTGAAAGTCACAAAGCTTGATAGGCAGATTGCAGGTCATAAAGCCATGTTCAGAGCAACACATTTATAATGAGGTGGAATTTACTAAAAAGCTCCCTTGAAACAATGAGCTCACTTTAATCCTTATTATTGGGCAAGTTTTTCTCCTTGACCTATTTCCTTTGTTACTTAAAAGCCCCTAAAGCCAGAGAGTGGGTTGTTTGCCTCTTAGACTTACTGACATTCTATATATGTTACCTAATCTGGTCCTTGTTTGCGGAGTTGGTCATTTGTGCTCTGCTGTAATTGGCCACTATGTAAACTAGTTATTCAACATGCTTAGTTATATACTGGCAACAATCTGCACACACAGTGTACTGTGGAAGAAGCTGCAGCACAGTGTACTGTGTGTGCTCCGTAAAGCAGGATTGGCTTTAGGTCAGCTTATCCTTTTTATGCTGGGATTAGTGATGATTGGTGTTGTTTCCCGTCTGTCCTGTCAGCCCCCTCCATGCTCAGTAGCAGGGATATCTGCTCCTGGTGAACCCATTTAGCTGCCCAACAGGATTTTATTGTCATCAAACATGACCATGCCATTCTTTAATAACATTGTTGTATTTGAAATATTTCGATTATAAATCATTGCTCTTCCCTGATGCCCTTGTTGTACTTTCATGCATAAAGCCAGTAAATAATACAATACAAAAAGCAAACTGACAAAGTGTTAGGGGTGCAACAAGGGAGTGTAAATGTGTATACAGTACATTATAAAAAACTAATACTTTCTCTAATCTCCTAGGCTACTCCAATGCAACTTTCCTGAATGAGAGCACTGTGTTGGTTTACCGGGGAAACGGCCACATATCCCGCAATATAACAAACCTCTCCCTAAACCTACGCACACGGAAGCGTAACACGGCTATTCTCCACGCAGAGAAGGGCTCCTCTTTCTTCACACTGTCCATCCAGGGTGGTTTCATCTTCATGGAGCTTCAGAGCAGCAGTGGAGAGAACAGAACGGAGGGGGAGGGAGAGCAGGCTGTGACCGTGGTCAGCCTCAGCAGCAGGACGAGTGTCAGCGATGGAGAGTGGCACAGCATCAACCTGCTGATGGCGGCTCCATGGGCACAGAGCTCCCGCTGGACTCTGGTTCTGGATGAAGAGATAGAGGAAACCAGCACTTCCAGGATGCAGGGAGGCAACCTGAACTTCCTCAGGCAGGGCGTGGACATCTTCTTAGGAGGCCTGGCCCCTGATGCTGGGTGGTCCCTGGCTGGGTGCCTGGGCACAGTGGAGCTGGGGGGCATTGCCCTGCCTTACTTCAGCTCCTCTGATGTGAACTTTCCACGCCTACAGGAGGAGCGGTTCACCCGGACCTCCCTGCTGACCCCCCTCCACGGCTGCAGCGGGGCCCCGGTGTGTGAGCCCAACCCCTGTCTGAACCAAGGGGAGTGTCAGGACCTTTTCAACATCTTCAACTGCAGCTGTGCCACGGGCTGGGCCGGGAGGCGCTGCAGCTTCTTCACCGACACATGTGCTTCCAGTCCCTGTATCCACGGCAACTGCAGCGTCAATGGGCTGACCTACAAGTGCAGCTGTGAGTCGGGCTACACAGGCATGGACTGTGAGGAGCAGGTGGATACGTGTGAGAACCACCTGTGTGCCCATGGAGGAACCTGTCTGCAGGGAGTAGACAGATACGCCTGCCTCTGCCCTGAGAACTACACTGGATCAATTTGCAAGTAAGTTCAGGTGTTGGCTCACCAGAGAAGATCAAATAAGTTAGAATAAAACAGTGTAAAAGGCTTGTGCGAAATACAGACCAACAGCAGACGAGAAAACAATGCCATAATAAATATTCTCTGTTCCAAACATGGCTCTTCCATGAACCGTTTTGAGCGCTTAGCTAGTTAGTCAACACAAAATACACAAAGAAATGCTCCAATTTGCACAAACAAAGGAAATTCACCCAAACACAAATATAATCCTTCAATGTAAATGTCTCCACATCTCTGCCTCTGTGCAGCATTTCAACCACGCCTGCAGTGAGCGTCTCAGATGCTGCATTTCTATTCTAGTGTCAGCCAGAAAGGCCTCAGTGTGCAGCGGTATCTCACTACACAAGGCTCTGTGGTTCGGAGCCAGTTTCTTTCCCCTGTCATCTACCGTTTGCCTCGGAAAACCAACAGGGGAACGCCTCGGAGCATTTATCCTGTAAATACACAGCCTCTTGCATTTTGCCTCCTTTGCACAAGGAAAACCTTTGCAAGTGTCTCGCTAAGACAAGCTGCACATCTCCCTTTACTGGGAACATCTATGCTGTAAAGTTTTCATCAAAATGACTTCTTTTTGTTTGTGTCTTTTGTTTGTGTCTCCTTCTATCCCCTCTCCCCGTCTTCCTTTCTGTCTGTCTCCAGTGATCGCATTGAAGAAATTCCGTGGTACATTGTTACATCACGAAAAGCGTAAGTTGTTTTTTTCTTCCTCTTCCATTTCTCAGGTGTCTCAGGTCTTCCTGTTAGATATTCGTCTCTCAAATGTCATGTACGATGTCTCCGTTTCTTTCGTTTAACTGTGTGCAACAAAATGCCAAGCAAAGCTAATATTAACGCTTCCTTTGACACCGTTTGTCTTAAAATAAATACCAAATGTTTCAAATGAGTGACAGCTGTAAATCAAAAATGATTTCTGGATTCTAAGTGTAAACTTCAAAAACAAAAATGGTATGCCTTTCAAAATAAAAAAGCCTGTATTTTGTTACTATTGAGGGATGAGATCCAAGTTGCTTCTGGCAAACAGAAGGTTACAGGGGCCAGGAGAGAAATGGTTGGCGTTTTAATTCCTGTACATGTGTTTTGACTTTTTGATTGTGAATAGTTGCCAGAGGTTTTTAATCGTATTAGTGTGCCCCCCCCCCCCCTAAGCCTCTGTGTCCCCCCTGTGGGGAGCTGCAGGAGGGCATGCCCCTGCCTGGCTGATCCTTCTGCTTCCAGCAGACGTAAAGACGCCAAACGCCTCAATACCTCAGATATTACTGCTTGAAATAAAAACAAGATAACTTACTTGTCTGTACCTTTTTGCATGTCTGACTGTCTCCTACCAGACAGCCTATGCGGCCTGTGTCTGTGTGTGGAGATGACACCAGGAACTACACCTGCTTCAATGGAGGCAACTGCACAGAGCGAGAGCTGACCTGTGACTGTCCATCCGGATTCACTGGACACCGGTAGGAAATAAAAATATATAATTAAATCATTGTAAATAGCATTGGCTATTCTTCCTGGGGTCCTCACACACACAAAACATACATAAACATACAAACAACAAAGCTCAAACAAAACAGCTCATAATTTCATGCGATTTAGAGCGCTATATGAAGTGAAAACTAAAATGGTCATCCAATTTTAGCCATCATAAGGCCAAACAGAAAACAAATACAAATAATTGTACATAGTAATAAATACCTTACACTTCTATTGCCATCATTATTGACTAAACTGATATTTAATGTTAACGCATGTTTACTAAGGTTAATCCTCCCTGCAGAGCTCAGATGCTTGAGGAGTGCCCTTAAACAGCAGAGCATTTTCCTCTTCAGAGCCTGTTTAAAGAAAGATTTCTATAAATGGTCGATAACACAATCAATAAGCCAAACATATAATACATATGTACATATCAACGGTGTCCCTGACTGAATTGTGATGTTGTGTCTGTAGGTGTGAGCAGGAGACTGATGAGTGCATGTCCAACCCCTGTCTGAACGGAGGCTACTGCCGCAACCTCATCAACATGTTTGCCTGCGTGTGCGAAATGAGCTTCGCCGGAGAAACGTGCCAGACGGACGTAAGCGACGTTTACTTTTACGTGGCCATGCTGCTGTGGCAAAACCTCTTCCAGCTGCTGTCCTACCTCATCCTCAGTATGGACGATGAACCAGAGGTGGACTGGGGAGGCATTGACTGAGTGTGTGTGTGTGTGTGTGTGTGTGTGTGTGTGTGTGTGTGTGTGTGTGTGTGTGTGTGTGTGTGTGTGTGTGTGTGTGTGTGTGTGTGTGTGTGTGTGTGTGTGTGTGTGTGTGTGTGTGTGTGTGTGCACAGTGGGGTTTGTGAGTGCATATGTAAAGGTGGTTTCCCACATTAAGCAGGGGATGAGGTATTTATGACGGCAGACTGCACACATTAGGGTTTTCTCTAGTTTGACGTCAGGTAATCGATACCACAGAGCTGTTTCTGTGCCTTAAAATTATACCATCAGTAGCACTTTATTCTTTTTTTTACACATATTAATTTTAAATACTTGCTGTAGAAAACACATTTGATAATCTCCTTCAAAACCAACAGACAAAACACAGTTTAGGCAGTGGTTGGGGAGGTATCTAATTTCAGCCAAATTGGACTCCCACTATTATTTTTCATATATTTTGAAGCTCCATAATCTTTATCCATTTTGTATCTTTTGATTTTGTTTCTTTAAGGCTGGCTGTGTTTATTGAAAAATATTTAACTGATGAGCTATGAATTCTTCATCATTCGTAAAATTAGGTTTTTTTCTCTTTATCCCTCAAGCAAGATATGTAAAAAAAGGTTAGTTTTAAAATACTAATCTTTAAAATATCCATCTTAACCTACAATATTTATACATTGACTTTACCTAGTAACATATTTTAAAAGGTTATACAATACACTTTATTATTAATAAGAGAGGACCAACTGCTCATAAGTTAGCATCCAACTGCAGATCATTTACATTGATTATTAGTGTTGATCATTTGACTTGATACTTGATTGACAATACCTTCATTTAATTGACAAATTGTGTCCCGGGTCTTTAGTCTATTGAAACGAATAGACTAACTGATTTATCAGATAATTGTGTTCTACGTGAAAGTGCACAGGATAGTAACTGTGGTCTAAAGGGACGGGTAGTCTACATTGAATACAGCACTTTGTGATGCAGTAAAGAACATTATAGAATATGTATTTATAATGTTTGTCATTGAAGATATGCTGTCAGTCTTGAACTGGATTCTGGGAGCTCCATGCTGATAAATGTGTGAACTATCAAAAACAGTGTTGTAGAAACAAAGGCACCTAGAGGAGTTGGGAGACGGCGAGATGTCTCACTTTGTTCTTGATGTGCGTTCAGAGCACTGCGGTGACTGACTGACTGCGTGTTGTTTTGTACCCAAATACGTTTTTTGTCTCTAAAGCTTCCCGGGTGAGGCGAAGCTATTTTAACCCGAAACATTCTCAGTGGCTCTGCTTGAACGGTACCTATCAACATTCCCCATGCTGTCGTGGTCAACATTTCATAACACTCCTAATCATTGTCGATTCTTCATGGACTTGATTGTGTTTTTGTCTGTCTTTTAGTCTTGTTGTGCTGACATGACTGTTACTTCTCTTGTTTGTACGCTTTCTTTCATAATATTATGTCCTCATGTCCTGTCTCTGTCTTTGTTGTTGTCAAATAAAAAAAAATCTCATCGGCCTTGTCTGTCTTCGGTCCTCTTTTCATCTTCCTCAACTAATTGTCTTCAATCATCACCACACTTATTCTTTTACAAATTCTTTCCTCCATTTCCTCCTGTACTGTAGATAAACTTAAATTGAAGTTGAACTGCTGTACAAATGCTTTTATTGATTTCCTCCCTGTGTATCAGTGTGTGTTGGGGAGTGAAGGAGCAGAGGCCGCAGTCCGGTGGCTTTCCTCACACTCAACACTTTATCCCTCTTAACAAGATGTTGTTTGAGAAGATCCCAGAATAGCCCAAGTTCATAGAGACACACACGCAGCCAAGGCGGAGTGCAAAAGAGTGCAAGCACCTATGTCTACAGGACTGTCTCAGAAAATTAGAATATTGTGATAAAGTTCTTTATTTTCTGTAATGCAATTAAAAAAACAAAAATGTCATACATTCTGGATTCATTACAAATCAACTGAAATATTGCAAGCCTTTTATTATTTTAATATTGCTGATTATGGCATACAGCTTAAGAAAACTCAAATATCCTATCTCTAAATATTAGAATATCATGAAAAAGTATACTAGTAGGGTGTTCAACGAATCACTTGAATCGTCTAATTAACTCGAAACACCTGCAAGGGTTTCCTGAGCCTTGAAAAACACTCAGCTTGGTTCAGTAAACTAAATCACAAGTATGGGGAAGACTGCTGATCTGACTGCTGTCCAGAGGACCGTCATTGACACCCTCCATCAGGAGGGTAAGACACAAAAAGAAATGTGTCAAAGAGCAAGCTGTTCACAGAGTGCAGTTTCAAAGCACATCCACAAAAAGTCTGTTGGAAGGGGGAAATGTGGCAGGAAACGCTGCACAACCAAGAGAGATGACCGCAGCCTTAACAGCATTGTGAAGAAGAGTCGCTTCCAGAATTTGGGGGAGCTTCAAAGACAGTGGACTGAAGCTGGAGTCCAGGTATCAAAAGTCACTGTTCAAAGACGTGTCCGGGAAATGGGCTACAATAGCCGTATTCCCATGGTCAAGCCACTTCTGAACTCAAGACAACGGAAGAGGCGTCTGACTTGGGCTAAGGAAAAGAAGCACTGGACAGTTGCACAGTGGTCCAAAGTCCTCTTTTCAGACGAAAGCAAGTTTTGTATTTCATTTGGAAGTCAAGGCGCCAGAGTCTGGAGAAAGGCTGGAGAGGAGCAAAATCCAAGTTGCTTGAAATCCAGTGTGAAGTTCCCACAGTCAGCGATGGTTTGGGGAGCCATGTCAGCTGCTGGTGTTGGTCCACTGTGTTTCATCAAGCCCAGAGTAAATGCAGCTGTGTACCAAGAGATTTTAGAGCACTACATGCTTCCGTCTGCTGAAAAGCTCTATGGAGATGAGGAATTCATTTTCCAGCATGATCTGGCACCTGCCCACAGTGCCAAAACCACCAGTAACTGGTGTACTGACCATGGCATTACTGTCCTCGATTGGCCTGCAAATTCCCCTGACCTGAACCCCATAGAGAATATGTGGGGTATTGTGAAGAAGAAGCTGAAAGACACCAGACCCAACAATGCTAATGAGCTAAAGGCCGCTATTGAAGCATCCTGGGCATCCATAACACCTCAGCAATGCCACAGGCTGATTGCCTCCATGCCACGCCACATTGATGCAGTAATCCGTGCAAAAGGATTCCCAACCAAGTACTGAGTGCATTAATGGACATTTTCAAATGTTTGATTGTGTTTTGCTGTTATAAATCTTTTTTTTTTACTTGGTCTGAGGAACTATTCTAATTTTTTGAGATAGGATTTTTGAGTTTTCTTAAGCTGTATGCCATAATCAGCAATATTAAAATAATAAAAGGCTTGCAATATTTCAGTTGATTTGTAATGAATCCAGAATGTATGACATTTTTGTTTTTTTAATTGCATTACAGAAAATAAAGAACTTTATCACAATATTCTAATTTTCTGAGACAGTCCTGTAAATACCTAAAGTGCTGTTAATGTATAGTTTGGGAACTGCACATTGCTGTTTAACATGACATTCACCTGTAAAGCAAGGTTAAATTGTAGTTTCCTAAGTCATCAAATCCTTAGAAAAATCAGGGGTGAGGATCATAACACCTCATAACATGCTCCCTCTCTTAATGGGTGCTGGACTATTGTTTTAAAATATGCCTATTCTTCGTCAAATAAATAGTTTTCTTATAAATGTGTTGCCTTAATGCCCAACATCTGTGCCTGACTGCTCTTATGGTTTAATGATGTCAATTTCCTGCAGCCATGTCTTAAGATGGAGTCTGTTTCACCAGCAGATCAGTGTTTACTGTTTTCATTGAGCATTTGAAACATTTACATAGATCTAATGTAATGTTCAGTTAAACCATGTAATCCATATACAGTTGCTCTCCTCTTTCGTACACCTGCCTCCTCTCTTCCATCTCATATTTTCTAGTGTTTGCGTGTGTGTGTGTGTGTGTGCGTGCGTGCGTGCGTGCGTGTGCGTGTGTGTGCGTGTGTGTGTGTCCTAGCACAGCTAGCCCTAATAGTGAGGAAAGAGCGGGAGGAAATGGGAAGCAGTTTTTCAGCGTCGGCACTGATGTGGCCATCCTTTGAGGGAGCGGGTGAAGCAGAGGGAGAAATGTGCTGTGCCAGCGAAAAAAGCAGCATCTGGTGCTGAAGTGCAGTTTCAGCAGAGAGCTGCTGGTATTCACAGAAGTTTGGTCTGCTTCACAGAAACATATGAGGGCAGCTTATCTGGCAGGCACACACACACACACACACACACACACACACACACACACACACACACACACACACACACACACACACACACACACACACACACACACACACACACACACACACACACACACACACACACACACACACACACACACACACACACACACACACACACACACACACACACACACACACACACACACAGCAGGTAGATAGTGCTGACAGCAGGGAAGCATTGCTGTGTGTGTAGCTGCTCTGCTGAGGCTTCAGGGTGGCCTTGCCTTGTACCTCAGAGACTGGTTAGTTAGACATTTCCGTGTGTGTGTGTGTGTGTGTGTGTGGGTGACTGATGGCGGGTCCTGGCTGCAGGCTGCTCCGGCTCGCTGGTGTCACACTCACTCTGACAGCCCACTGTGCTGCAGTGACAGGTAAGCACTTTCAGGGAGTCAACAAAGAACCTGAAGCAAGAGGAAAGAGAGGGTAATGTCTACAGCGTGAGTGCAGGAGTTATTTTTTGCCTCGGGATATGGATGGTTGTATTTTTGTAAGAATTATGTTTTCCAAGTTGATTGCTCAGTGTAAAGTTTGCTGACTTCTGAGATTTCTTCTTTTCATAGTCTTGTGTAACCTGACAGGTTCTGTAGGAGGCTTTAGTTTTAAACACGGTGTCAGACAAAATTTGAAGTGTAATGGAGTGATACTGAACGCTGTTGTTGCTGTTGGTTACCTTGTAGCAGCCACTCAAGGTGTCACGACTCTCACACCAACCAGAACTACTGATGTAAGTCAATCTTCTCCGTCTTTGTTAATAATCGGCTACCTGGGAAGTTTTGATACGCCTTGATTCGCTTGGTTTGAATTTAGAGGTCAGAAATGTGTGTGTTTGCATGCAGGGTAATTGTGTTTCTGGTCTGTTTTGTAGCTGCTTGTGCGATGATCAAATGGCCAAAAGGCTGTAAATTAAAAATGAATCTTAGCCGGTTTCACAAGTCATTCAAACGCTTCATGTAAAGCAGCTTCTCTTCCTGTTAGAAAAAAAGCATGTGTGTTTGTGTGAGCTATTTTTGTTGTGTGAGAGTTTCGGGTGGTGTATATGCAAATGGCATCATCAGGCAGCATCTTGCTCGTGTGTGTGTGATCCTCCACAGACGGAGCGTGCTCCATACAACTCGCGAGTGGCTGCCGTGTTGGCACCGTGTCTGGTTGGCTTGGCGATAGTGGTGATGCTGGGGCTGCTGCTGGCCTTTGCCAAACTGCGAGAGAGGCGGCAGACGGAGGGAGTTTTGAGGCCGCGGCAACTCGATGCTCCTGGTGGTCGCAACCCACCTGCTGAGCTGGGAAACACATCCATCAGCACTTTGGCAGCTCGTGTGGAGCGCCTTGTGTAGAGGAGAAGTGTGTGTGAGTGTGAGAAACAGTGTGTGAGGGTACAGAAATAAGCTCCTCTAAACCAAAACGTTTGTTCCTTTCTGTTTCCCCTCCAGTTGACCTCTTCGGGTTCGACCTCTGACCTCTTACTGTCCATCAGTCTGGTGTCCGTCGTTCTGCTGCTGATCTTGATCATCACCTCCGTCAGCCTGGTGGTGGCGCTAAATCGCCGCGCCACACACGGCACCTACAGCCCCAGCCGGCAGGAGAAGGAGGGGTCCCGGGTGGAGATGTGGAGCATCACCCAGCCGCCGCCTATGGAGAGGCTCATATGACATGCACGCTGATAATGTGGTTATTATACAAATTAATGCTAATGATTTATAACTTAAAGAAATGCTTCACCCAAACAATTATAATTTGTGTATCAATGACTCAGCCTGTGTTACCTCGAAAACGTTGATGTTTTGCTTTCACTGTAAAAGAAAGACGAAACAAACAGGAAATGATTGATGAATCAAGGTAACCCGGGATGAGTAATACATGTTTTTAGGGTGAGGTATTATTTTAAAGAATATCTGCAGCCTGGATATAACCGTGGTCTTCCTTTCCGCTTTAAAATACTGCTGTCTTTCTTCACATGCTGGAAGACTATCGGATCTTGTGTCATTTCTTTGTGTAATGGTTCGTCCCAGTGTTTCATCCATCTTCCTGGGATGTGTTGCACCTGGCTTCACCACCCAGCAGTTCATCTAAATGCAAAGATTTCAGTTGAAATCGTATCGAGTCTATCATACCTATTAGTCTGATCCATCTTTTTTTTACACACGGGTTTCATCTGCAGGCAGAATGAGTTAGACAGTTCTTCATTAGAAGATAAATATGTTTTTTTCCCATGTTCCTTAATGTTGAAAAAATGAAAGGATCAAAGCGTTAGTCCGTCTCTTAATCCCATTGGTTATACTGAAGACATTCATCTTTAAGAACAAATAAAAAAAGGCTCTGTAATTTCCTAAATTAGCTAGGCACTGTCATTTTATAGGAAGTGCTAAATAGTACATTTCTTATGATCCGTTTTTATCTGCGGATTAATACACATTTGCTATTCAATTCAATATTTAATGAAGCATCTCAAAATTAACTCAATTCAGTGTTTTGGGTCTTTTCAAGGTCTCTGACAATAAGAAAAATATAGAATACCACCATACTTATCCTTAAAATTCATTCACTTCCATCGATGTGTCTTCATTATTGCATAAAAGCATTCAAAATCCATTAGTGTTACATGTCTATACGCTGTTTCTTGCTGCCAGTTTTTATTTATTTTGAGGGTATATTTCAATAAGAAATACTCTCACTCCTCACTGACAGAATAATGTAATTTAGAAGTCAGGTTTTAAGAAACATTAGCTGAGAGTAGTTTCTTAGTTTCCTCTGGGTTGACTTGTATGTACTTAGCTAGCTGTAGTGTCATTTTAATTGTACATACCATAATAGGGATGATTTTGGTTTATCATGTTTGAAACTGTGAATTTCATTTCTACTTTTAATTGTTGGAAGCTATACAAAAAATGTTCTGGTTAATAAAGTTAATTTATTTTATGTCGACACAATGTTATGTATTTTCTAGTGTTGCTAACTATATTACTGTTAGAGAGCATTAGCATTTTCTTTCTTTGTATGCAATAATAAATTCAGCGAACAGATATTCACACAGATTATTTCCACATCTGGTTGTATCTTTCTATGTAAAAAAAACATTAAAAGGTCCCCTATTATACTGTTTTTCATCAATATATTATAGGTCTCAGATATAGACAAAACATGTCTCTGAAGTGTTTGGCTCCAAACCAAACGGATCATGTCTGCGAGATATTTGGTTAAAAAGAACACAATGGTGCTCTAGGAGGAGATTCAGGTGATAAGGTGGTTGGTTATTGGCTAATGGTTACACAAAGCAAAAAAATCGTTATGACATCATAAAGTGGCCAAAATCTGATCAGCTCCTTTTCAGACAGGTTTTTATAGAAATGGATCAGGACAAAAAGTGAGCGAATCTTTTGTCCTGAAACTTTCAGAATCTCTTTACACAGAGGGGACAAATGTTTATGCATAGAAGGCATGACAAAGTGGATTTTGCATGATAGGTCCCCTTTAGAGTATAAATACAAATCCGGAGATGTATAAGCATGAAACAATATAATTTATTTTCAGTTCACAGTGCATACAGTTGTACCAAGTTACTCACCAATAGCACATTAGATTGACCTCAGTTTTTAAGACAGTTGTTTTCTCTTAAATGAGAACATGCAAGTGTGCACAGAATCAGACAATCAGTTAATGGCATATCGAAGAGTTAATAATCATTACAATACCCAAAAAGAGACTGAAAAAAGGTGTAATATGTCACTACGATGACAACTTCTTCTTAGAAGTGACGTTAATATCTTTGTGAGGTTGAGTGTTTTCACTCCATCAGTACCTCAGTTAACGCTGCTACACATCCGCCTACCACACTCCAATTTGTAAATTCAGGACCTCTATATATTTATTGATTAATCCATTTTTTGCAGTGTTAGTTATCCCTAGTATATTAACACATCTGCAGACATTGAAATGCAAATCACCTGTCCTATTTTTTTAATTACCTTTAGTATTTCTTCCCACCTCTACGGTTAGATTTGAAGTAGAAATGTTTTATCATACTTAAAATACAAGGCAGATGGCTCGTAAGTCCACAACACCTATCGCAAGGCAAAATAAATGTATAGCGCGAGACCCAACGTTGTTTCCATCATTCTCAATTTGATTGAAGCTCTAAATACTGAAATAATAATTAATACCAACAGAATAGACTGTCAAAACAAATAACAACAAAGAGGTACATACATGCAGATACAACAATGAGCATTGTACCGTTTACAAGCAAGCGCCAGTCTCTGCTGATTCTGATTAGAAGGGGTCGAAAGCTTTCCAACATGAATGGCTACACGGGACATTTGTTAATATTCTCTATTTTTTTCTTCCAAAAATAAAATCTAAAACATTCAAATATTAGGTGTGATTTTTTCTTTACAACGTACAACACCAATCATATATTATCCATGTAAAATAAACTCAAGCCAGCAAAAATACACATCTATTCAGTTGAAAATAAATGTTCCTCAATATAGAATCAACTCCTCTGAGAAATGTGTTTTTTTAAATAGAGTAAGCTCAGAACAAGTGTTTTAAAAAAAGGAATAAAATAAACACAAATGATACAAATAATCACTTAAAAGAACCATTCAGAGAAAATCTGTTTAACAAAGAGAAAAATATCCCAAAGTAATTCAAAGATCTTCTATTAAATTCTCACCAGCCACCGCAGCAGGAACACTGGACTGCAGCCCAGATGGAAACAAAAACAGCTACAACACAACGCTAGTAGCTAAGGTCATTTAGCTCCGATTCTAAGGACAAAACCAGGTCTGTTTATCATATAAATTAAAAAATCTAAATGTTCCTTACTTTGATAAAAGGTGGTCTGAAAACATTTCACACACCTTTCTATAATACTGTACCTCTTTCTAATGACACTGGGTGGTACTCTTACTGTATAAGGCACACCATACACACTTTCTGTCACCCTCAGCTCACACACAGTTAAATAGACTTTCATATTTATTTATTTACGGACACATGAGGCTCCCCCCTACTAGAAACTAGATTGATTGTTATTATTTTTCAAGTAGAACTGTGCATTATAATGTCTGTTAAAGACAACTGACCTTTTTCTTTTGATAATTTGTAATATTTGCATAGTAAATATGTTTTTTTTTTAAAAAGTGTCTACAATGAGTAAGGCCAGTGCAGAGATTTTACTGGAGTCTGTTTTTTTTCCCTCCTTTTTGGAATTACTAGAACTGTTTCTTGGGCTTTTAGAAGCACGCCAAAGACTTTATGAGCAAATCGTTAACGCAGTGCAGCACTAAAAAAGCAGAGAAATAGCTGCTATTAAACTGCCACACCGACTGGCGTCTGGCATAAATCATAAGAACAACGAACCATAAATGTAATAATCCCTACACAAGCACATGAAAAAGCTTTTCTTCTTTCCTCCGGGTATGTGGCGACGCAGAGAATGATGGGAACCCACAGTCTCTGGACGCAGCGTTCCTCTCCACAGGAGAGTCTCTTTTAGAAATACTATAGACTCTGTACACATTACATCCATGTAGCTTCTCTCTGAGGAGAACCGTATTGCTTCATTACAGTACAATCTTCAACCACTGCTTTGCATTACAGGGTGTGACTCTAACCTCCGAGGGCAGAGATTGCATTTCCTCCTGCGAGCACAGAAAGGGAGACAAACCCAGAGAACACTGAGTTATGTGATATGTCTGGTGACATTTTTCTAAATATATTCTAATTATATGTTTACCTGTCCCAAACAAATGCATCTTTTACTCCTGTTTGAGTACCATTTTCTAAGAACTACAGTTCCCAGCTGTAAGGTGGAACTAAAGCTACATATTTGTGTCCCTATTCTTTTTTTAATAGTACTGGTTTGGTATGGGAAATCAGTACACGGTGCATTGGAATTTGTTCCCAAAAATAAACACATAAATATATCACCAGCTGTATCCTTTAAAGTACACCTTTCTGACATCCACTCCAAACCACAGTAGCTTCGAAAAAAACTGGCCGCCATTTTTAAGGTGGACAGTGCAAGTCAGATGTGCTGCAAGGACTACAAGGCAGAAACTTAGGAACATGATGGTGAAGAAAGAAAAGGACATGGAGCATTGACACTGGTAATGTCAGATCATACTCTTAAACTTTTGAGATCATTTCCTCCTCTTCAGAGTGACAGGTGTGTCCTGAGGAACACAGAGAGGTTTCTCCATCTCATTATCTGGAATGCTATTTGAAAACAGCAGCTTAAAGCACATTATATATATATATATTAAATATTCTATTATTCCAGAGAAATACAACTCTGTTTTAGTACTGCTACTGTAATGTTGCATTTAAGATCTAAGATTACAAAGTACCTGTATAGATTAAGACACCAGAGTATCAAAAACAAATCACATGTCCATTTAAGGCCTGGTGATATGAAACAGTTAGATTACACAGTGTTTAATTAACTCCGAAAGAAGAGTGGACTTTATGTTGAAAATCCTGTCTCACTGTCCTTTTTGCTCAGTGATTTTAGTACCAGGTGGTCAAGGCTGAGTACAACTCTTATATCTACAAGTGCAAATGTATCTTGATCACGTGAAATGGTTTGGAACACAAAGTAAAACAGACAATAACGTGACGAGGAGATATCGTCCCTTCATAAATCCTCACAAAGTACTGAGAGTTTTCTTATTTCATTCAAGTGAAGCTGGAAAGATCCTTCATTGCCGGCTGGATTGTTGGGCCTTTTTTTTCTCTTCGGAATTTGAATATAAATGTCGATTATTACAGACAGATATACTTTGATGAGCAGTAGACCCAACACTGGAGAAATGTCCTTCTTATCTAGTTGTAGATGTTTGTGTTACTTAGTGAGTGAATAAGGTGTATTTTCTTTAAACAAGTGAAAGAATCTCGCTGTACCTTGGCCTCAGTTTGTGTTTTTGAGGTGAGGTTCTCTAAGATAATTCACTAGTTTGAAGAGATTACAACTTTGTAAACTAACCAGTTGTTTTTGCTTTATCAGAGTATCCAATTCACTCAGAGGAAAAGTACCTAAATGGCATTGAGAGTGAAAAATGTCACACTGTAGTGATATTATCATAACTTGTTACATTGCAAATACATGACTTTTAAGTTGTTTTCTTTTCAAATGAAGTGGAGAACTTGTTTTTTTTAATAGTTTTTTTGGTTTGAAAAAAAAAAATCTATTTAAAAAAACAAGTATACATTTATTGGTTAAAACAAGTTCTAATAGTCTTACTACAGTGGCGGGTTTTTACACTTTCATCAAGAAAGCAAGGCTCTATTTTTCACAGAAATGTCTTGAAACAAGGGAAGGTGTGCAAATGATTTCTGCTCTGAGGCTGTTTGTGTCTGTACGACATCATATTTGTTCAGAATGTTTCCTGATAACTGAGTATTGAGATAAAAAAGCTCTGAGACTGTGGCTAGTATTGTGGAAGTATTACAGTGGAGAGATTTCAGTAGAACGTATGGCGTTTCACAGACAGAGGGTCTTTGAGGTCCCTACGCCTCGTCTGTGTTGTTGCTCTGCAGCGGGTGGGGGGTGTTGTTGCAGTGGACCTGGGACAGCTGCAGGCTGCTGTGGAGCACTGAGCCCAGGCAACACATGGAGTCAATCTCCTCCAGGAGGCCCTGATCCTGCACCACAGCCCCCCCCGAGCTTCTCCCCTGACCCAGGCACATGCCGAACCCCATGAGCCCCTCCTTGGAGACCTCTTTCTCCCAGGGGATCTGCATGGCAGCGTGGCTGTGCCTGGACGGGCTGCCGTCCTGCCGGCCCTTGCTGCCCTTCCTCTGGAGGGCCTTCTCCTGGTAGTACCTCACCGTCTCCTTGGACAGCACCTTCCTCCTCAGGATGCTGGTGGACGCGCTCTGGTTCTGTCCCTGAAGAGGGTCTGCGTTGCCTTGGGGGTCTGAGACCGTCCGAGCCCGGGCCGCTAGCACAGGAGAAGAGTTCGGCTGAGAACCGGGTGCTGGAGAACTGTAGGTGTGTGTGAGGGAGGGAGATGGGGGTGTAACTCTGTGGGACAGGGAAGGCGAGTATGAGTAGCGGTCTCCTGGCTGTCGCACTGGAGGTAGAGGGTGGGGGTCCGAGTTGAGTTGGTTGGAGCTGTCTGCCTCCTGGAGCGGGGAGGTGGCTGTGATGCTGGGCACGGGGAGTTTCTTTGCCACCTTCAGGCTGCTCTTGTTGGGCTGGCGGCGGGGGGAGGGGGGGAGGTGTTTCCCGTGGACCGCACTGTCATCCTGGCCCATATTCCAGCCGCTCTGATCCCCACCCCCCCCACCGTCACTCTCCTCTGCAGGAGGACATTCACTGGAAGGAGTGGGCTTGCTCTGGAACCGAAGAAACACAAAAATAACATTAAACCAATAACTTCATACAAATATTTGGTAGTTATAAAATACCTGTCCTCCTGAAAATTGTAGGGTGGAATCAATTTCCTTTACATCACCATTTTGCATTTTAATCTCAGACTCTTTTTGGTCTGTTAAATGTCAAAGAACAAATTAATGGTGATTGTTTTTGGTAGTCCAAAACACAAAGAGATTCTATTTAAATATGACAGGAGATATCTTCAAATGTGAGAGGCTATAGAGCATCTTCCGCCATTTTAGTATTTAAAATGACTATGAATAATAGATCATTTTTCTGGCAATCTGCTTATCATATAGTTTACTGATTGTTGCTGCTTTGGTACTGCTGACTGTCTAAGTGACACACAGACAGATAGGTGTACCCCTCTGTCCGTCATCATACCAATCGCCTGGTTGAATCTCATCACTGAGGCTTAGCTTATGTCAGTTGAAACAGAAACCTGTCAGATTTAACTCTTTAGCTGGGTTATCAAAGAAGTCTGTGATGGTCCTTCTTTGAAACTTTAGGCATGGGGTTGAAATTTACATATTTTTTAAAAGAATTAGAGACTTTGAGATGTTTTTAAATGGTGGCTGTAGTCCCCCCAGTTTTGGGACTGGGACTCAAATGCTGAATAGTTATAACATAAAGAGAAGCTGTGAACCAAATATAAGTGAATTTAATTAATTTGAAATAACCCATTAAAAACCAAATACATTTTAAGACAAGACTGATGAAGCAAATGTCAAGCTTGTCTCTGTGTATCCATTTGTCCTCAACCCTAAAGTGTCAACTTTAACTCTTTCTGTTAGACCTCTTCGTCCTCTTTCTTTAAATCCTAAATGGTCAATAATAACATGTCCTCTCATAACTTTGTCTCCCTCCGTCTCTCTTCCTCACCGAGGTCTTGTAGTCCAAGTCGTCCATGGACCTGAAGAAGTCCAGGCTCTTGGCAGCGCTGAGTTTGCCTTGCTCTATTGTCGTGGTGTTCAGAGAGTCCAGGATCTCCTCCAGCAGGTTCATCTGTCCAGAGCGAGACGAGTCCATGTCCAGTTCCAGCGAGTAGGAGTCATCGCTATCCTCAATATATGAAGGGACGTCCCCGCTGTCCTCTGAGGAAAACCTGAGACAGAGAGAGGAGGTATTTAACTTTAATTCATAACATCACCGAGTTTGAGAGCATCCAAAGCAGACATTGTGATTATCACTGAGGAAAATACTGTGATAACCAGTTCTTTTGAATAGAAGTAGTTCAACTGGATGAGTGACATTATTCTATTACTAAACCTATCCACTTGGGGGCAGTATCACCATGAGTACGAACTGTGCTTGGAAAAGTGGCTTTCATCCTGCTATCAGCTATTCTTTAGTAAAACGAATCCGTCAGCCAGCAAAAGTTCCCATATCTTGACATACATGACATCCAAACTTGAAACATTCGGCTTCAGTGCCAAAATGTAAAAGTAGGAGAACTCACTTGCTTGCACTGTCCAGCTCATCATCCTCGAGCCCGTAGCCAAGATCTCGAGGGCCCATGCCCATGCTCACGTGATACTTGTTGAAGTTTTGCTGTTAATGAGAACACAGCAAGAGGATGCATTAAGACACGAAGCATAACAAGATAAAAACAATATAAGCAGACCCAGGGGCGTCTCAGCTTGAAGATAAACGGCTCCTGATGAACACCAAGTCTAAACGGGATATTCTGCTGAGGCTACAGCTTTTCAGAAAACGAAGCCCGATAGAGAAAAGATGCAGGTCTGTGTCTTGTTGGTCCCCAAAAGAGCAGCTTATAATGAGCCTGAAACCTTCAAAGTTGAGACTAAATTTGTCAAATTTGGGTCTAGGGATAAAATCTTTCAAATGCTCTGCCGCATTTTATTAAACTCAGCATTACTGTAAATGCAAACTAAAAGCAAAATGGGTAACCGCATTAATCATTTGCATTGCGACAGTGTTGCACGTGACTGTATTAGTTATTGCAGAGTGTTGAATGATCAGTGTGTACTGTAGTTGTCTGACACACAGGGTTTAATAAGCCACCTGTGTACCATATTTAATGGGCGGGTTAAAGAAGAGACAGGAGCTTTACAGAGCAGGGCAGCACTCTCCCCATGGGAGCCCAAATCTGCCCCAGGCCACTTATTAACATGCCTTCCACTCTGACGCACATGTTCCTCTCTCTCTCTGGATGCCCGTGTTCGCTTATGTTAACACTATCTCTCACTTTCCAATTTACACTCTTTGCATTTTGCCCAAATCCCTTCTCACATTTTGCTGCACACCTCCTGTGACTATGTTTACGGGAATATACGAAACTGTCCTTCAGTTCCAAAAGCACTTGAGGGGTACAGTAAGCAAGTTTAGATTTAGCTCCACCTCTCTGACTTCTCTGCATTTTTCTCTGCAGACTCACGTAGCCACATTATCAAAGCCCCCACAAAAAAGGCGCTTTAAAATCCTAAAAGTGTGTGAAGCACCGGGGTGTGCTTAAGAAGTGAAGACTTTAGTGTTTGTGAGGCTGCATTGTGGTTTTGGTAAACGTGAATCAGAGACACAAAGGTGAAGAACAGGAAGAGACAGTTAAAGAGCGTCAAAAAGAAGAAGAAAAAAACACCAAACCAGAATAAGAAGATGAGGAATTAATTCAAAAAGGAATGAAGGAAGTATTGAGAGGCGAGGAAAGACTCCTCAAAGCCCCTAAGAGTGATGGGATGGGGGGGAGGTCGGGGCAGTATTGGACCCGTGAACCAAGCCGGTCTTGATTAGCCGCCGCAGTGCCAGCCAGACAGGCGGAATGTAACGTGTGGCTGGCCTGGCCTCATTTAGGGCCCGTGTTCGGCCAGGGAAGACATACACACCCACATATACACACTCGGTCACATACGCACCCTATTACAAAAAAAAACACAAAGAGTTAAAGTGCCATTTTGTCCATAAAAGTCAGCGGAGGAGATGTGTGCAGTAGCCACTTAAGCCCCTCAGCCATCGAGCTAAACACGAACACATGTGGTGGCACTGCTGATTGGCCGAGCCGCTCCCCTTCCATGGTAGCTTGGAGCTATAATGAAAGACATTTCAGAGGGGCTCAGGCCTGGGATCCCTAAACAGCCTTTAATGGATTCCTGTGTCAGGGCAGTAAATCTGGGGCCAGGCCGATATGCCAGCCTGCCAAAGAGGGCCGACAGAGCGGAGATGCACCTGTGAGACACTAGGGGGGGGGGGGGGGGGGTTTGGACACAAACAGTTACACACAAACACAACAAATATGCAACGTATGTACTGTTATTTAGACAGTTTAGAGGGCTGTGTTTAGGGAAGCAGGGCCTCTCTGTGTCTAGGTGTTTATTAAAGCAAGGTGAACCCAAACACAACCAGACACAGGTCATGAAGCCTGGCCCTCTGATCTCAGTTACAGCTTTGGTGCCGTCTACAAGAGGAAGTTCCATAGGGAGCAGTAAATGGATGGTACCTCACTTCACGGCTTTATCAATTTGTCATTCCCTCTCTTCACTGTGACCCTTAAGTGCAGCAGTTAAGATTAAACTATTTACAACCAAGCATTTTACGATAGTACGAGTGGGTTTATCACACTTTTCTTTAAATCTATCAACCTTTTGAATTTATTTAACTTCTAATGTAAGGAACAAAGTAAGATTTAGTCACTTGAGGACAATGTATTGCTGCTCCTCAAAAGCTGTCAAAATCAACAGCATCACAACTAAATTTAGATGAACTGCGTGTCAATGTAAGAACAACAAAAATATAGAAAGACTCTTCAAATGTAGATATTCACGAGGAGATGTTCTAAACCGGTGCGAACAGGTCCTGTGTTAAAACAGCTCTGCCTCCCCAGGCCTGGCAGCAGATGATCATACTGTTTCTTCATTAGCTTCTTGCAGTCGGTTAAAGCGAAGGGGAAAATGAAAAAAATGTTTCTCCCCCATGCCTTCCTGTCTCCCTCCATCCCTTTGCTTCAGTGACAGATGTCACCGTTTCGGTCTTCCTGGCTCTCGCTTCCATTCCTCTCCAGCACCTCGCCACAAGTGAGACCCAACAGATCGCAGAGAGCGAGTCAGGAGGAGGTACAGCATTATTTCAACAATCAGGGTTTTTCACTCAAACTATCTCAATCAAGCATGTTCAAGAGGGTGAATATCCTCTTGTGTTCCTTAAATCTGAACATTATTTTGTAATCTTTTTGATGAGTTCCTGGTGAAAGAATTACCTTTAATTTGGGCTTAAAATGTATATCACATCCACTAACAATCCTTTACAGTGGTGGATTGTGGGCAAATGAGGGTAGAATTGTAAGCATGACTTACTTATCCTTTACTCTAACCCTTTAAACCCAGATATGAAATATATCTAAGGAGCCTCACATTTGATACAACAAATTACATTTAATGTCTGTGTTTATAAGGGGAAAATAGTTCATCACCATCCATTCGAGTAGCTGCATTTGGAGAAACAAACTTTCCTCTCCTCTTCTCTTCTTTCTCTGCATGACCGGTTTTGCAGAACAACCGTGGCTCTCTGTGACAGGGCCAAATGCGAGCAGGCTTTAATAGCCAGTCTAACATTATACATTTCATATGGTATTTCTGAGCGGGCACTGATCTCACAGCTTGGCAGTGAATGTAAAGAGACGCCGGTAAAATGCAAACAAACCTTGGAGAGAGGCAGAGCCTTTGCAGAAGTACGGCCAAGTCTGTTTAAGAGCTGCTCACAGAAGAAAAAAACAGCGTTTGAGGCAAGATCCATTTCTCGTCTGTCCAACTGGCTGTTGCTGAAAGCCAACTTCCCTTTTGCTTAAAAAAGGAGCCATATAAAAGAAGGAAAATGTGCATTATGCTCATTCTGTTGGACACTAAACTAAAGTCATCTAGTAAAATCACCAGGTGTCTCTGTGAATGTGGCGCTGCAGTACTGTGAAGCTGCCAGGAGATGGCACTTTGGTTTCAGCGTGAGAGCAGTGTGTCTCTGAAGTGGGGAGAAACTAAATGAAGTGGAGACTACATACAATACACATAATGATGTACACACACACACACACACACACACACACACACACACACACACACACACCACTATGGACAGAGCCACTGTACTTAAACTTCTTTGTAATGTATCCTAACTTTTTATAATACAATATTTATCGACAATTTGAATCCTACAACAATTATATTGAGCTACTTACCATTAGCGATTACCTTAAAAAATATAATTAGTATAAATGATATCACACACAAGCTGCGTGTTTTATAATCTACAGTTCATAAGTAGGTTGTGAAATAATTGATTGAATAATTATATCCAGAATATATAGATTTTGCATTTTTTCCACATAATAACTTTGTATTTAATGTAGTGAACATAATGCATACTTAATGTCTAATACTGTGCAAAACCTCAAGTTTAGTGTTATTGTATTTAAAATACATACTAGAACAAGTATGTTATACTACTAATATGCTAAAATCACATAAATGTAAATGTTTCTCCTGGTGTAACGCAGACACTTCACAAGTCATGTGTACAGCGCACGTATGTGTCCACCGGCCGTGAACACATGAGCTGTCTCCCACTGATAGAGCACACAAACACACACGCTGCAGCAGGTACACACTGAAGTATTTGTGTGACTTTGAGGAAGATGTAAAACAGAGGAACAGCTCCCTGTGTCCCCCCCCCACCAGGTGAAGAGTCCAGAGCCTGGGGCTGTCATTGTCCATCTCTATGACCCTACCTCCACTCTCATCTGCTCTCTTAACAGCTGTCATTCTGCTGTCTCCAACCTGAGGCTAACTGCTAGATGCATGCATGACTGTGTACATACAGCACCCAAAATCAAATACACGTACAAAAGAGCTGAGGTTCAGACACTTTCTCTTTGCAGATTCTCACAGCACAATACCACATTAAACACACACACCTGGTATACAGTTCTAAAAAAACAGAGGAGGCAATCGCACGCAAAAGCATACAAGAGCCAGAACAATGGCTGTGTTTGTTGTATCAGACAAGGAGTCAGCAGTCCAATTCAGTCTTGTTTTTGTCAAACGGAAGGATTACTCCTACATTCTTAATCAACAAGCCCACCAAACACTGCGAATCACCCACATCGCCAGATACGGCTGAAATATGTAGGCAAAATGACAGCAGCACTTTTACTTTGGTACATGTGTTGGCTGATCAAATAGAATGTGAATTTCATAACTCTGATTATTTTTGCTATGATTAATTAAAGGAAGCTTCTCCAAGATCATTCATTTCATTTCAAGGACAGATATGGAGGGGTTTGCAAAAAAAGAAAAAGATGAATGATACAAATGTATCAGGCTTTTTCTTTCATACAGGAAGATGGAATGTTTTTAATCACATTTTGGGAGCGCCAGATGACAACATGTTTCTGATTTGATATTAGCAGGTAAATCAATGTTTGTTGGTCACTTAGTCAGAGGTAGGGACGTGTGGAAAGGACTAACGTTTGTTTTTGGACTCAATGTTCTATAGGTAAAGACACAGCAGGTGGCTTTAAGTCTTAAAGTATACATATAGATCTTATGGTAATGTGAGTTTACTTTCAATTATGCATACGATTTGGTTCAAAAAGCAAAAGCCTCACACTAGCTTCAATATACACACTGTTGCCAGTTAATGAGGCACACCTTCAGAATCTACCGTTCTGCCTTTAAGAATGTTATAATGTTCGGTATTTGTTGAACCTTTTTGAGTTGAGGTGCTAATTCAATTTGATGTAATGTTTTCCATGTTTTTGTGAGTCACTCTGCTGAATTATATTGCATTATTCTGAGAGGGGTTTGGAATGATCTGTCTACTCTCACTGATTTAAGCAGGGTACGATATCAATTCAAGAAAAGGAAAAATAATTTGTTTTGTTTCAGCAAAATAATAAGTGTGAACAAGGAGTTAGGAATGCTAGTCTGTAGTGTGTGTGTGTGTGTGTGTGTGTGTGTGTGTGTGTGTGTGTGTGTGTGTGTGTGTGTGTGTGTGTGTGTGGGGGGGGGGGGCACGAAAGGCGGGGGAGGTATGAGGATAATGGTAGGTTTTCTATTTTTTTTCATTTGACTTAACCTTTATTTAACCAGGTTAGTCCCACTGAGAGCAATTTCCCGTGCAATGAACACCTGGTCAAGACAGTTGTGGGCAGAGCACAGCATCAAGATTTCATAGGAAGCAATCTAAAAAAAAAAGGAAGGAAAACATAGATTGAAGGGAAAGAGGCGTACGGATAAGAGAGAGTAAGAACAATAGCTATATTTTTCCGCCAACATTCTTTTGAACTAAGTCAAATGTAAATACAGTTTGCTTTAAACAGTCAGGTGAAAGTAAATAAATGGCTGGCATATTGTACCTGCATTTGAAAAGAATCTATGAAGAACCTTTAAAGAGTCTTTAT
Organism: Notothenia rossii; assembly: GCF_949606895.1. Classification (NCBI taxonomy): domain Eukaryota; kingdom Metazoa; phylum Chordata; class Actinopteri; order Perciformes; family Nototheniidae; genus Notothenia; species Notothenia rossii. Next base: position 78,431,001 of record NC_136912.1, on the reverse strand, counting down.
TTACTGCCAATATTTTTTTGCAGAGGTGTTTAATAAACAAAAACACATTATTCCTGAACTGGACATAAAAAAAACTTTGAGTGTTATTTTTCAGCATTCCATTTTGAGTAATGCGCATTCAAATGAAATCAACCAAGCAAATATGACTAACGTGGAAATACAACAACACCTTGAAGCAGCCAACTATCTCCAGTAAAATGTACTGTTTTGAAGAGTTTCAATCTTTCAGGGGTCACTGCACTCTGACAGGACATACATTATCAAGGCTCTTGGCTTCTCAATTTCCAGTCTTAGTTTCAGTTGACTTAAAATAAATCTTGGGATGTCAGAGTGCACTCTCCTCAGGGGGTTGGGTCTTTAATGTGTAAGGGTCCTCGTAATATACTAATACACCTGGGTTATAAAGTATAAATAATGCAAAAAGGCAAAGTGAAAAGAGGAGAATGGGAATAGCAGCTGAAAAGAAACTGATGGACGACACAGTAAGTATAGACCTATATATATATATATATATATATATATTTATATACAAACAAAAACACACACATAACCAGTGCTGTCCTGCGTGTGTCCCCTCCAGTGGTCTCCAGGGACCCGTTACTGTGGCAATGAACAGGCCTCAATGGTGGGGACAGGGGTGTGAGAGTGTGTATTGAATACGGCGTATGTGCGTGTTTGTGAGTGTGTGTGCACATCAATTGCATGTTAACGGTTAATCTTTATGTGTTGTGTTGGCCAGTCTTTCTATGTGCACTAGCTGGAGGGGGGGGGGGGGGGGGGGGGGGGTGTCCGAGGAGGCCTTTCGAAAAAGCCTAATTGCCGTTCCTCTCCTCTCCCCCGGCCGTCACACCTTCCTCCGCGCTAAGACTTTCCAGCCTCATCACACACAGGAAACACAACGCTAATTAGAGACAGCACAAACTTCTCCTAATCACACTCTTACATGACTGTGACCAAAAATGTCAGTGTGTGCATGCAGGCATGTTTTTTTGTGTTTTGTTTTTTAGACAGAATTGGAAGTCCACTTGGCATTTTCTTATTTAGCAATAAGCAGTGGAAAAGCTCCAGCTGTGAGTCATAGATTTATGTATATGGTGGAATATCTAACCAGTAACTCAGGCTGTATGTCTTAAACAATGTACAGAAGTGTGCATTTTTAATTACATTAAACTAAGCTTCCTACTTCAAGAGCTATATGTGACATTGCTACATTCACACTCCTTCTCATTTTATCTCTTGATACATTTATTGATGAATGTGTATTTTGTGAGCGTGCATCTGCTTGCAAGTTGTATGCCAGCTCTGCACACAACAAAGACAAAAAAACGTGCGATGCACTTATGGTGCACAAGCAAATTCTTCAGAGGAAATGCTGACCAGCAGATGAGCTGCTTCTACTGTCCGTGCTGTTCAGAGGAAAATACTGAATGTACAACATGAGTGCGTTGTAAGAAGAAAATGCTTATCATTACGTTTGGCACCCCGACAAACTACTGTACTTCCAAGAGTGGATACAAGAGAGAGAAAGTAGGAGGAGGAAAATAGAGAGAAGGATGAAGATTTAAAAAAAAAAAAAAAAAAAAGTGATGGGGAAAGGAAGAGAGGAAGAAATGAGCAAAATGTGGAAAGAAGGAGCACAGAAGTGGAACACTGCATCCATGTCGGTAAAGTGAAAACTGAGCTCTGGTATGATCAGCCAGGGTACATGTAGTTAACTCATTTACTGATGTGCATCTGTGTGTGTGTGTGTGGTGTGTGTGTGTGTGTGTGTGTGTGTGTGTGTGTGTGTGTGTGTGTGTGTGTGTGTGTGTGTGTGTGTTCGTGTGTGTGTGTGTGTGTGTGTGTGTGTGTGTGTGTGTGTGTGTGTGTGTGTTCGTGTGTGTGTGTGTGCGTGTGTGTGTGTGTGTATCATACCCGTCTCATCTTCTGCAGTCTCCTTGGAGACAGGCTCTTGGTGCTGGTGGGAGACCCCGCACAGACCATCACCCCCTCTTCTTCTTCTTCCTGAGAGAGCATCAGTAAATGTGAATCATATATGACTGGAGTGGTAAGAGCACCAAACTAACTCAAATATGAGTTACTGTACATGGAGAATAATGTGTTTTTGCATTGAATGTGATACATATAATGATGTATTGAACTAAAGCAATACAGTAATGCTCTTTATCCAGTTTTTTTTTTCTCAGTGACATTTGTAAACGATTATAGAATCAGACGCTTTCTACACACACTGTGTATTGCCAGTCATGCACCAAATCTGCTGCTAAACATGTTCACATATAAATGCACCACTTACATGTGTTTGAGTGACATTTGATAAAAACTACTGTGCCCTGCTGATTTATAAAATAATTGAGACTTATATATAGAAAACAAAGAATATATTCCCATGACCCTTCTTTAAATATTTCTGTCTTCAGTAGGAACAAATGTGTTTGTGTCTAACAGCCAAGGACATGTCACTGCAATCGGAAAAATTAAGAGAAGAAGTAACATATCGTTGCTTATTGTATCTTTTTTTTTTTAATAGCAGATTTATTTAATATCACCAGCCGTATCCTTTAAAACATTCCCTACAAGGTTATACCAATTATATTCAAGGTAACCACCAGTGATGAGTTTAACTTCAATATGCTTGTGCATTGATGTCCTTGTGTCGACATCTGTGGCTGTCAGCTGAATAAATGCACTGCAGATTCAAAGTGTGAAAGTCAAATTAATTCATTTGTGTATTTGGGTATGAATTTATGAGCGCACTGGAAATCTGTTTAACTTCAAATCTAATAGATTTCAACACCTCTATTTGCCACTGTGTGTGTGTATGTGTGCGCTTGGTGTTCATCATCAGTGCCCTCTCTGCAGTCTCCCACTGACAGATCAAACTGCTATTGCCTTATCAAATTCTTCAGGCTTATGGAAACATACACCTCGTTACATTAGCTTTGAGGAAATCACAGGCTCACTGATGAAATATGCAGACAATAAAAGAGAAAGAGGGGCCGGGGCTCCGATGACATGACAGGCCATAGCCAGAGGGGCGTTGGTTAAAAATGTACAGCCTTGAACAAAGCGCTAAGCAGGCTTCAACAGTCATTAAAGGACCCAGCGTCAAAATCACACACTCCATGTAAAGCAGCCTTCCTGTCTGTTTCTATGAGAGGGGTGTGTGTCTACTGTATCTGTAGCACACGCGTGTTTCTGCAAGCATGTGCACGTGTGACAGAGAGGTGTGAGGGTCCGTGATGCTCACCCTCGCTTTAAGTCGGCCCTTAAAGTCCCGGATGCCCCTCTTGGCATGACTCTTGGCCTTGGAGGGGAAAAACAACACACACATTGGCGGATTACTAATCAAAACATGTTATTAACATTCTGCTCTGGTTTCATGTAACATCAAGAAATGCTTTGATCCCTCTGGCAAAAACACGGAGACAAAAGGCTGGATGAGAGAGCCTCGCACACTAAAAGGAGGCGAAAACATGAAAGGGCACCCTGACCACCTATTGGACATCACGTAACGGCAAGCTACTGCTCATCAAACACACACCAGTCAGGAACAATGGGAGCATTCTCTCCACCGTCAATTCCAAAACAGAAGTCAATTTGACGTTTATTCAGGCACACTGATTCATTTTCACTAAACAACCTGGAAAACGTCATTTAAGTTTCTCAGGACTATTTCAGAGGAAGACTTGATGTTTCAAGGTGCCGTAGATATACCGGTACATGAAAAGTGCTTTAAACAACATGAAATCATCGTTTTGCATGAGAACGTACTTTAGTCACAGCTGTGTTGATGAGTGCTCCTCCTCTCTGTAATAGACACAGAAATGCATTAGTCAGTCACTTGAGAGGCGTTTTGGGTGAGTTTCCACACATACACACACATTCAAATGTTATTATATTAAACATTTATTTATGCACACAGCATGCAATCACATCGTTATCTTATCAAATTTCAACATGAATTACTCGGAGCAAGTCGAAATGCTTTGACAATCATTTGATTATTTGATGTGATTTCTGCTTGCATTTGTCATTCTGTGATGTACAGTACACTCGTCAAAATCACTCGACGCTCAGAGAAAGGACTAATCGTTGAAATCACACACAACCAAAACTGTCTGCAGCTTTTAATATTATTGTAATGAAAGTGCAGTATTACAAATGGTGACAACAAGCATAGGATCATATAGCTGAGGCATTGTAACAGCAGGATTCAAAGCATTCAGGAGGGCTTTATTTCGACGCAGCGATGGAAGAGATGCGTGTGATTGATTTCTTCTTTCAGTTGTGCAGACTGACATTATGGCACCCAATATCTTTCTGCGCCTGTCTTCTTTTCTTTCTCTCTCACACAGAGTTGCTGCATCTCTCCTTTGGCGTCTCACTCTTTTTGTCTGTTTGGTCTTTAGTGTAAGCACAAAGCGTCGGCTAAACGGCTAAACAGAGTAAATGGCAGACAGCGTTTCAGAAGTCGGCAGAGGGAGAGGAGGAGTGAGGCCGAGGTGAAGGCCCCTCGTATAGATCCCTGTCAGTCAGGAAATGTGAACTTTAACAAACCTTTGAAGAGCACTCTAGAGAACTAATTCAGCCTTAGCTGACGGCGTGGGGAGAGAGGGAGGGTGAGGGAGAGATAGTCAGTGAGAGAGAGAGGTGGGGGGGGGCCGTGGCAGAGATGAAAGGAGGGAGAGGAAGATAAAGAGAGAGAGATAGGGGAAGAAAAGGAGAGGAGGAAAGAGACAGGAGATGAAGAAGGGGGGAGAGATCTATGTTCTTGGGTCGGTTCAGCGGAGTAACGCCTGTGTTTGCTGCCAGATCAACATGTCATGTCGGAGGACGTCTTGTCACGTCAAATCACTTCTGTCTCCTTGTCTGTCTCCCCCCCTGTCTGTCTCCACTGTCCTGCTGCACGCGCCGCTTCACACACCAAACTGCACTCGAGCTGGATCTGTACATCCAGGCAGCCCCCCCCCCCCCATTCCAAAGGCAACACCAGGACTTCAAAAACTGAGTTGTGTCAATCACACCTTCAATTAAATTTACCTCGGGATTGAAATGAGAGACATAAAAACAGCCATAGATAAAAGCATTTTGCTGTGATGTGCAGGACATTCTGCGATTACCTTCACGGTGTGCATCCATTGCTGGTAAGACCTTGAATTACCTGGAGGGGAGGGTAAAACAATGAGAATATGAATGAATCATTTCACAGACTATAGCATTGCTTTAACATTGCAGAGCAAAAGTGACTGTGTATATTACACTGTCTCACAACTACACACACTACAATATGAAACATCTTAAAACATCTGACAAAAGTATTTCTGTGTTGACATAACAGGACAGCGTCAGGAAACAATGAGTTGATACAAATAATTATATAATACATGTTGTGCCATTATTCCTTTTCCCTCCGTCTCTTTTGTCATAAAGAAAAAGATAAAAACATTGAGTGAGACTTACAAAACATTATTATTAACTGGATGAAAAGTACTTGTTAGGGCAGAAAGAGGAGTTTTTCTATGTTGTCCAAGGCTATTAAATGTTTCGGGATTGAATCAAAGATGACAGTGTGGGTTTGGTTGAGGATCAGAACTGATGAACCCAATAATATGATGGATGTTATACAGATGCTATTTCCGTTTTCTTGTCTGTAAAAACAACTTCAACCTGAAGTGCAGTAATCACAATGATATCATTTGTCTGAGCGTTCCTATGGGAGTTCAAACTTCTGATGTCTGGATCACAAACTGAACATTTCATAATGTTCAATCCTGCCCAAACTGTATTAGTTCTTCTTCTTTTGCCACATTCAATTAGATTTACAACGTTTGGTCTAATGAAACAATGTTTTCATCAGATGACAAGATGTCAAGATGCAAGTCAAATATTAAAAATGAACCAATTCCACCATGAGGGGATATTTAAATGTCTTTAAGTGACTTTAAGGCATAATGTTAACATTTGATTCAATAATTATTCAATTGGGCACAGGCATGTTCATGAAAAGATAAACATCCAACAAACTAAAACATAAGGAGTTCAAAAACAGATGTTAAAATAAAATGTACAAAAACACTAGACTATAAAATATTCTTTCTGTGGCCATCTTTTTTTAAAGTTTATAATGGTTTCGACCAGTTCATCATGAGTTTTTAAAGACAGATGAATTTTATTAAGGCAGTTAAGGTGCTTAGTGCCTGTTCTTTAGAGATTTCTCCTGGTTGTGTTCAACGCTTTTAAATCTTACTTTAGCACAATAACTACAGCCTTTAACATAAAATATGGCAAATAAATATAATGTGACTAATTGATAGACACGTCTAGCACTACTCACTTCCACAGAAGCCCCCCTCTGTGATCTCTTCTTCAAACACGTCCGAGAAGCCGCGGCCTGCGTTCAATTTGGCCAGCCGTCCGTCGATGAACTACAACCATAAATAACAACGTGCTTATTAAAGACGGGAGGTTGGGGGGGGGGGGGGGGGTGGACACACTTAGACAGATAGAAAACACATACACATAGATTCAAACACTCAGGCCACAGTGGGGTGTTATTAATCCTACCTGACAGAAACTACATCCCAAGATTAGGTGGCTTGAAGGTAATATGGATTTGTTAATGTGGAGCAGGTGAGGGATTAGGGCAGCAGACTACATGCTGCACACTGTCTGAGACATGAGGAAGTTTCATTTCCTCTCTTTGGAACATGGAGCGCATAAAACTCCATGTCATAAATATGGACCCAACAGCCAAGAAAGCTACACATTTCATGAGCACAGTCACAAACTCGTGTAAAAAGTTAAGCTAGTACAAGCGGTCACGCACATAAGCCCTAATATTTGTAATTAGCACAATTCAAAAATCAACAGCAGTTCAATGAAGAACACTAAAGCATGACAAGTTGTTTTGAGTGTTTCAAAACCAAATAAGGGAAAATCTGGACGAATTTAAAAACTAAATAAAGTCGTTCAATAGTTTTTAACAATGTTTTAAATCATTTTGGCACGTGACATTTTGGCCCTGTTGCAGCCTCCGATCAATTTACAGGTTTACTTATGTCACTGGCAGTTGTATTGTTGTTTTTGCAAGTAAAACATCGAACTGTACATCATCCTTCTTCTTAACACAGAACATGAAGAAAACCGTTAAAACAATTATGTGAATGTAGATCACTCAGTCACACATATGCAACACTGTTTTCTATTAGCTAAATCCAACCACTTTGACCCCAGAGTTCCTGTTAGTTTCCTGTCCCATCGCTTATGATATCAGCAAATAACAGAGTGGATATAACACATTGCAGTGAAATCCTTGGGCTTATCTCGGCAAGATTCTGGCATAACAAACAAAAAAAAACAGCAGCTGCAACATCATACCTTTCTTTCATTATCTAGTTGTGGGGCCAAGGTCTGCAGATGTGCTGGAAAAACAACCTTCTACCAGTTTGTGTGCGTAGATTTTTTATAAATCATTGTGTTCAACCCTTAACTTTATCTATCTATCATCAGAGTTTATTTGTGGAAAAGTAGGATGTTAAAGTAGCTTACAATTAGCAATTGTATCATTCAAAGATAATGACTATATAAAAATAATTTGTATTTAAGGTTAAATATATTTTCTTGAGTGATGATTACATTACTAACCAATCAACACCTCCTACCTTTCAGGCAGGCTGTTGCAACTTCAAGATCAACAACAAAGGCTACACTATTATTTTTAACAACATATTGTAAGAGAATAACTGCAGTAATCCTACTCCCACCTCTGAGTCTGTGTCCAGAGGTACAACAACAGTGTTTTAGGGCGCGTGTCCTCAGGGACAGAATGCTAACTAGCGAGCGACACGGCCACCCGCTCGTCTGGTCAGAAGAGCCACAGACTCATCATTAGATCATTTTAATGAGAGGTGAGACTGCACGTTTCAACCACTGCTCCGCTACTTGGCTGGCCTAATTAGTGCAGATAATCAACCCGAATCATCACCCAGCCAAAGCCTCCACTTATCTCCCCCCCCCCTCTCACACACCCCAGCCAGATTACCTGCCTCACTGTGGGCCTTAATTGGACATTACTCAACAATGGCAGACTGTGATCACCACACACCCTCAACCACACAACAAACCAATACATTAAAAAAAACACTTGCACATGTGCACCTACACAAACACAATACAAAGGCTAATTGGCTTTGTTAAGAGAGGCAGACCCAAATAAAGAAGCTCTTTTAAAAAGAGATACATTTTAGGGTAGGGCCACACAATTTTATAATTAACACACATTTTTTACTTTTACCAAACAAACTACAAATACATATGGTGAATCCTGCTCTCCACATGTCTACATGTCATCTTGTTTCCTGTTGCAGACGAGGAGAGTTATTCCATCTGGGCAGTGACTCACTCGCCGCTCGGTCACAGTGGTCTAGATTTATTTAAACTGTGGAATTGCTGAGCCAGAAATTGGGATTAGGACTCTACAGGGGTTCATTTACAGAGACATACACGGAAAGCCTAAATGCAATGTTATTTCTGCAATTTGGAATTTTATCCCATAAACTGTAGATACTCGGGGATATAGGTTGGATTTGGGTTTACAGCTCGCCACAATCTTTGCAAGTTAGTGGAGTTTGGAAATTCAAATTTGGTCACAAAGAAGGAGGCCAGAAGAGAAAGTGGGAACCAGTATTGCTGCTTTAAAGGCTGAGACGCACAAGCTAATATAAAGCAAAATATACTTCTTTATAAATAATATCCCTTAAGCAGTTCATAACTATCAAAACACACCTACAGTACATGCCACATCAACACACATAAGAAGAATGTTAATTAGTTTAAAAAAAATAGCTTTCTTTACTGTAAAGGTTTTTGTAGGCATCATCTATCAGCCATTGGCATTAGTGACTTTTACAGCCCATAGCACGGATACGGAGGTGTATCTGTCCCATTTATTAAAACTATTTAGAGGAAAGCTTGAGATATGAAGTCTTGTGAACTGGAGGGGATAGAGCAACTACGCGATCAGATTTTAAATCAGATCATTTGGTTTTACAAGGACACACCTTTCCAGCTTTCAATAAATGGCTCGGCAATTGCATTCATAACACGGAGAATGGCGGATGATTATTGATTGATGGGATGCACATTGTCTACAAAGGCTCCTGGCAGTAAATTATCAGACTGCAAGTCCCCCCAAAGACTCAATAAAACTGTGTAAGGCTTAGTTTTGTCAATAAGAGGAAGAGACTTCATTGAATCAGTCTCTGCTAGCACACAAACGTGAACGACAGAGTGTGTGTGTGTGTGTGTGTGTGTGTGTGTGTGTGTGTGTGTGTGTGTGTGTGTGTGTGTGTGTGTGTGTGTGTGCGCGCTTGTGAGTGTGTAGGAGCTGCGGATGGTTGATAGGAAGCAGGTTAATGTCGACAGGCTTTCCCCCGCATTCTTTTAGAAGACTTCTCCCACTTGTTCTGTTCTGAACAGAGACGGGCTGGTGGACCGAGCACACAGGAAACAGGAACAGAACAAAAGTGTGTAAGAAGGTGAAACTGTGACATTCTAAGAGGTGTGTATGTGTTGATATTTATTTAGGGCTGGCTTGGTGTCTATATTTCATAGAGGCAACAGATAAAGGGACCATTGTTTCTGCTTTTTGCTCCCTAAGCACACAACTCAAATGCACTCAGCATTTACAACTTTGTTATTAAGAAGGTGTTTAGCAAATCATTGGTTACAATTATAGATGTTAACAGGGGTTGAATGTAATTGATAGCCTTTAATGTCAGCACACAATAGTCTCTCTGTCCTCTTTGCTATTCAGCTCCAGAAGTATTAATGTTTTGCTGAATTTGCATGAACCAATGTTACCTCTATAAAACTTGAATTACTTGTGAAGCAAAAGAGCTGCTTTACAAGGAATGAAAACAAAATCACCTGTAGAAAAGCAATTTCCTGCTGAAACGGTAACACCTCAAACTCAGGTAACACCTCAGCATTATGTGTGTGTGCTTCGCCTTGTGTGTGTAATGTGTGTTGTGGTCCACCAATTGCAGTAATATGGTTTCAATTTGGCTCAAGTTTGACCCATTATCGTTGACATATAGGCGACAGTGACAAATCCCACACTTTAAATGCCATTCTGCGCAAGTGAATATTTGATGTCTATAATTAAATTCAATATATTGGTTGTTTTTTCTGTCTATTCCCATGCTAATGATTAGCTGCTTGATAATTGAGCAATACAACCGGTTTGCTTACACTATCCTCTGTCAACAGTCCCACTGGGGAATAATGCATTAATTGTTTCCTTTAGCTGGAATTTAGAGGGGGAAAAGCAGGTTCACTAAATAAATGAAAGTTTAAAAGTCTGCCTCTGTAAAAAGTGAATCCCTGCTTCTATTGTTAATGACATATTTTATCAATTGTAATTACATTCCAAAATACAAAGCAGCAAAAGTCTATTACTTAATATATTTCGCAAAATGCTCTATATGTTTAATTTTTGGAGGGGGGGGCTCAAATAGGAGAGAGGTCCTACTTATGGCTATAAAGAAATGTGGGATATTCTGATAATGAAGACAATATATTTAGGTGCATAATAGGATTGTCCCGGTCCCAGTTTAAGATAAGATCAAATAAGATGGAGCTTTATTAATTCCCATGAGGAAATTCACAAGTGTTAGCAGCAACAGAGATTCATAAAATTAAAGATACAATTACAATTCAAACTTAAACATGATATACAGGTAAGTAGCTTTTAAGGTAAGTAGCTGTTTAGTTATGTATGTAAAAATGTATTTGTGCATGTTGGTGGTCATGCACGTTTGCGAGCGGATGTGGGTCATGGCCACAGCAGAGCTCGGGCGTACCGCTGGCCTCCCTCACTTAGCCGAAAGAGGAGTGGAGGAGATAAGCTCACCCCATCCCCCGTGCTGGAGAGGAGGAGGAGGAGATAAGGGTTTGTTTCCCAATGCTACCGCGGAGGCATGAGCCAGCCGGGGAGGATGCTTTGAACTGCTGCGCGCTATCTGCTCGGCCTGGGAAAATTATAGATGGGGCAGAGTGTCCGGAGAAACAAAAGACTGATTGAGGGCCGCTGTGCTGTAACTCTCGGGGGTAAATCACACTACTATCACGGGTCAGAGAGCACAAAGAAAAATTCAATGGGTGAGAGAATCTTTTTTTTTAAGCCAGAGGTGTCCTTCCACTCGGCTCAGTTAAGTTTTGCTGAAGGGATAAGGGAGGGAGGACATATTAAGTATACATGGGAGAAGTGATTGTAAGGGAAACTCATGTAAACACACCAGGTTGAAATTAGAGCTACATATTATTGCTTTTCCAGGCTTATGTATACAGGTCGAGACAGAATATAACTTTAAAATGGTGTTATGCAGTAAAAAAATATATTACCACGTTTGAGTATTCGTGTTGATTTTTGTACTGCAGGCAAAATTGAGCAAACGGAACATTAAGACATAACGGATTGTTTTGGGAGATATCTGCAGTGAAAAGTTTCAAGGGGTCAATATCTGTCTATAATCCAAGGCCTCTCTCTTTGCCTTTTCTCTTCACTTTAAGAAACTGAACTGTCAAAATGCTAAAGGCATTACCCAGTTGAGCGTTTGATCAGCCCGTATTGGTGGGAGACGACTGTCAAAATGAAAACGTTCACCACTCTAAATACAGATCTGCAGAAAGAAATGAAGAACAATGAATGAACATTGCTGGGAGAAGACACAGAACCGATCCGCATTCAGTCTTTATATTTTCCTGCTTGCCTTTAGATAAAGGAAAAAGTTGAGCATCTGTCAATGTTACCATGTACAGTACTGTAGATGACAGCAGATTTTATAATAATGATCTAAGGATGAGAAATTGACGCATGCTTTATCTACCAAATCATTTACATTGAATTCAGTCCACAGGCTGTTTCAGGAGAAAGTCAAAGTCAAGTTAAGTTAAGTTGCTTTACAGTACGTTCACAATATAAGCATTTGGCCTTTGTGTCTCCTTGAGATGTGTGTGATGTGTTATGTTCTTTTGTTTGTTCCTTTTGGGACTCTTCCTTCTTTTGAAGCAAGCACTTAAGCTATTTTATTTCCGTGAAAGGTGATATACTTAATGAACATTCTATTATTATCATTATTTAATTAATGTAAATTACCTCACATAGTACTTTAAATGCTGGTGTCAAGAAAGACACACACACACACACACACACACACACACACACACACACACACACACACACACACACACACACACACACACACACACACACACACACACACACACACACACACACACACACACACACACACACACACACACACACACACACACACACACACACACACACACACACACACACACACACACACACACCTGTTTGAAGAGCTGCAGGTTGACGGCCATGGACAGGAAGTCTTTCATGGTGCTGGATCGATGGTTCGCAAAACTCTCCTCACAGAAAGTGATGGGCTCCCCCTGAGAAGTACACAGTCACATCATTGGTATAAATGGTAATAAATAATAATAATTCATTTGGCTCCTTTTTCTTTGTACCAATCTGTTGTCTAACACTTTTACATTTTTCAGAAAATGAGCATGTGGTGCTTTGAAATGCATGGGGGGGGGGGGCAAATAAACAATATGATTTGTAATGTGATTCAAAGCACTAAGACAAACCAATCTTCCAAACCAGCATTGTAAAAAGTATTTAAAAACCAGTATTTCAATTGATTTATTCATTAGTGGGCTAAGTGCGGCTGAAAACAGAAAACAAGTCAAAACGAGAGACAGGAAGGAAAAGAGGAAGGATCAAGCAAGAGGAAGAAGAGTATTAGAATAAAAAAACAGTCCTTTTTAAAACAGCTCCCTGGAAGAGCACAGACCATATCCCCCGGACGAGAAGACAATGTCCCAGTAAACTCCCCAGTACTCCACATGAACACATTATTTCTTTTTCTTACATCATGTGTGTTGGCCTGTGAGCTATAGACATGGAGGATGGCAGCAGAACCACTGCGGGCCAATCACACGCAGCCCTACAGCCATTTCAAATGCATGTTTTCTCATATTTAACATAATTCTCACATATTTCAATGAAGCTCTAAATTCTTCGGGTGTAAAGAAAATGTGCTTTTGTCTTTTCCAGGCTACGAGCACAGTGTGGCACATAAAAACAACTTAACAACACAGGAATCAACCCCATTTTCCAGGATGGGCGCATGATACTGTACCAGTGGCCCAAATTACATCACAGGAATACTGCTCCACTTACATCACTAAAAGTTTTTTAGGCGTGTTCTCTCGTAAAAGCCCAGTTGAAAGTAGCTTGTTGTAGTTTAATCAGCTTTGCCATTTCTATCTGGGTGCTACAGCCGCAGACCATAGTGCAGCTGAACACTGAAAAGCATGCAAATAACAAATAACTTCTACTGAGAAACTTCTAACACTGGGTCTGTTTACAAGTTAGTATCCAACAATGTCCAAACAAATAACTTCTACTGAGAAACTTCTAACACTGGGTCTGTTTACAAGTTAGTATCCAACAATGTCCAAACAAATAACTTCTACTGAGAAACTTCTAACACTGGCTCTGTTTACAAGTTAGTATCCAACAATGTTTTTGGCCGAACCCCAACTGATACTGCTGCTTGAATAATCTAAAAACTGTTTAAAACAACTAAAGGAAGAGAACAACACTCACTGAATCTCTTTACCAAGGTCATACGTTATACAAGAGATAGCAGATTTAGGAAGCCATTACATAAAAACAATTATAGAAAAAAGAGAAGCTTATCATAGCAGATGTGTTCAGCGTGCCAGAACAAGTGGGCAGTTCTCTGTGGATGAATGTTCAGATCTAGGGGGAACTAACTGTATAAGACGCAGTAAGTTTATAAGAAATCTATGAAAATTATTCTACTGTACATTTTGGCAAATTCATATCTCTTTTCATCAGAATTTGATTTTTTGCCAACCAAGTTTTCACATACAAGGAATGTTCTTTGGTGTATTAATGTATACATAAAAAAGTTATAATACAACAAAACACTTTCAAAAGGCAAAACAACAATACTTACTTGTACATTAATGAGTCGATCAGCATGTTGGAGTATTTATAAGTGAAAGCATTGTTCCACACGGTAAAAAGATTTAAGATGGAAACTCCAATCTGTGTTATTAATGATGTTCAAGATTCCACTTTTTTTTTTTAAACAGTTGTCATTAGTTTGTTTGCTGTCTTTCTGCATTTCACATTGGATTGAATGTCTGTCAATCTCTGTCCCTTTGTTGTCGAGTTGGTGTTATTTGTAGGCTTTGACTGTGACTGCAAACTAAACTGAGACTTTATTCTTACAGAACAAATTGTTCTTGTGCAAGACATACTTACTTTTGAACACGTGGTGGGACGATATGAACTGGTTACATGCCCACTTGAGTTAAACTCTGGCTAATTCTGCCACTGAACAGTAACGAGCGCACACCACCGTATTATGCGCACCCACACACCTGACTTGGCTTCATCAACGGTGGTGAAAACTAAATTTGAACTGCTATTTCAGGTTCTTTTTGCCAGACACGTGTGCTTCTCCGAGGTGGTGAGAAGCACCTGGGGACGCATCAACGTGAGCTGAAATTGATGACCTAAGAAATGCTGTTCTAATCAGCTGATTGCTTCTCAACTCATTATCATTTTCCAGTATTGTTTCATTTACATCTCAGCAAGACTCCAACAAAACATCCACACCCCTCCTTCTGTCGGGGCATATGGGCCTGTGAACCACAGCGATCAGAACAATCACTAGCAGAGTGATATTCAACAAATATCAGAGCGCAGCGAGTATCATCAGTATCTCCATGAAAGCAGATGTGCAGTTTGTGCATGTATGATAACTCCGTGGCTTTTATTCAGATCCTCTCTACAAAAAAAAAAAACAGTGCGAGTGTGAGTGAACTGAGAAATGACTGCATGTTGTGCTCACACATACACAATCACACACATACGCTGAGTCTCAGTGCTTGTGTCAGAGGGGAGGCAGTTTGTTCATATACTGTCTGTATACAAAGAAAAGAGAGACAGCATCAATAATGTAACATCTTGACTCCGGGAGTCCACAAAGTCCAATTAATCTCAAAGCCAAAGGAACAAAGGCTTTGCTATTTGACAAACAGGACATGCTGTAGTTTGCTCTGCTCTGACTCAGACTTGATAAGCAGAAAAGATCTAGAAAATAAATGTAAGAGGGGCTTAGTAAAACACCAACGGTGGCTAAAAGGGATGTTCAAAGGAACGTCCTGACTCTTTTCAGCTCCTTTGACATTTCACTGTCTCCGACAGGCCCACCTTACAGTAGCTCTATCTTCAGCTGAAAACACACCTTTTACCTTCAGTCAAATTGCCCCAGTCTAACCAGAACCCAGTCACATTTTAATCTCTCATCAAAACTGGTCGCTACTGAAGGGCTAATATATTATATTCATGACTGACTAATCTTTCTGCTTGTGAGAAAAAAATACAATCTTTAATCAATTCAATGTTTTTACATGTTACCCAACCAGAGCATGATCAGTTTAGAAAAATCGTAGTTACCACCGCCAAGGAGGTTGTGTTTTTGGCTTGCTTTGTTTGTTTGACAACCGGATTAGGGCAACATAACTGGCCCAATATAAGGAAACTAGGTGTTAGAGTGGAGAATTGGCCAAAGGAGAACCCATTAAAATTGGATCACTCAAGGACCATGTGAATGCTGCCTTGGTATTGGCAGCGTACTGCACACTGAGTGCTATTTAACATTTATGTTTGTTTGCTGTGCAGTTTGGAGATTTGAAATGTTCAGTTTAGCCAAAGAACAAAACGAAAACATTATTTCTCACTTGCATTCAGATCTGTCTCTATAAAAAGGTGTTCTGTAAATATCTCAAGATAGGGGTTAGCTGATCCCTTTAAACCAGATAACTCAATGTGTGTATCATACTTTGGGTTTGATGGTAACAAAGCATATAGTATACAAATTGAAATGATGGCTCCAATATGGCACAGCGATTTGATAAGACAAGGTGACTGGTAGTGATCAAAGACATTGGATCCTTACAGGCTTATATCTGAGGGCGTCTCTGTAGGATCCAAACAGAGCGGCCTGCGCTCTCAGGAAGGACCTCGCCACACCACTTCCTGTTGCTGTCGACTGCTTCTTCAGCTTGCTCTTCAGAGAGGACACCTGGTGGAAAACATAAAGAGAGAAAGAGAGAGACAGAAAGTGAGGGAAAGGGAAAGAGAAGTGGGAAGAGGAAAAGGGAGAGATGGAGGGGTAAAAGTTAAATTATCACCTCTGAAATTGGTGGAGGAAACAGCTAGCCCATTCTGGGTGTGAAGTATCACATTTGCAGGTCATCTCAAAAAAGGAAAGGGAAAAAAAGGAAAAGCTTCAGCCTTTCCTGCTAGCTTCTCTGTTGTGCTGCTGGGAGCACCTGCTGCTTTGCTAATTGAGCAGAGGACGGGGGGGCGGAAGCGTGAGGGAGGGGACAGAAGAGAGGAAATGGAAACTCGTATTTTGCCTTTTTGCCTTTCCACTTCTTCCTCCATTTCCTATTCTTCTCCTCTTTCTTACCAGTCGTCCCCTCCTCTGTTAGCTCTCCCAAACTCCCTCTAGAAAGGGACACTTGACATAAAATGTCTTTAATTATTTCCCCCCTCTCTTGGCTCTGTCTCCAGGACTCCAGGCGAGAGTGGAGGAGTAGCAGGCCCGAGCTTGTTTTAGGATGACAAAAGATTCACCCCGGCCAGCGGGCCCTGGGGAGTCCGGGAAGGAAGTTGTCAAGAGGCTCTCCTTACCTGCTCAGCAGTAGTCTTACTGTGTGGTGGCAGAGCGAGGAGGAGGAGGAGGAGGAGGAGGAGGAGGAGGAGGAGGAGGAGGAGGAGGAGAGCGAGGGACTGCTGCGCTCTGTGTGGGCTGTGCCAACTTAGCACAAAAGCACAACAGTTGATTGGGTTGCACTGTAATGACGAACTGGCTTGGATCACAATGTTAAAGAAATAAGATTTCATAAAGTTTAACCATCAACTTCAATTAGTTTCATTGTAGATCCTCACTGAAAACCTTTGGAGGGTGTTATCTAACATTTCTAAACTGTGTAACATCATATAATAAGCAAAGCCTTGTACATTTGATGCTTAAAATCTCTATATAGAACTCAGAAGAGTGAAATGTACATATTTTAAGCATGTGGCTGGTGAGGATTGTGTGTCCTGCTCATGGGCACTACAACAGGGCAGAGTTGTTCTAAGGTCTAACTTCCCTCTGCATTCTTACAACATTGGCGAGAAGTCTGGCACATGAAGCACTGATGAAAGTGTGTGTGAAATAACAAGGAACAATGTGAATGAACCTTTCTGGTTAGCAGTCTGCCTATTCGATAGAACACGGCACTGCATATTTCACCGGTCCATTCAATCACCTCTTTATAGAGTGCTACTTTTTGTGGTGTGTGTGCTCTGGACGTTCTGTGTTCAGAGTGTGTGTCAGATATTTGTGGACTAATTGTCTAGCCTTTCCGCCCCTGTAAGGCTGCACATTACATTTCCAACTCCATCTTTACAGTACATCAATATCATGCATTTTTAATGCTGCCAATGGTTGTACTGTAACAGTATTTGTGGGCACGAAGAGATGTAACAAAGGATGAAAGCAGTAGAAGATCTGAAGTTGTGTCTACCATTTTATAACCCCAGTTCTTCTGTAATGGAAAACTATTTTGATCAGGTCTACTTCAATCAGAGGTGGCCATATATATCATGCTGTGTAGCCACAGCGTTAGAGGGATATCGTGGTCTGGCATCTGCAATTAGCCTATCTGGAAAACTTCAGGGAGGAGAAATAAAGTCTGAGAGCAGCTCATACAGAGGACAGGCAGAAAGAAACAGAGGCTGAGGGAAAGCGAGACAGAGAGAGTGGCAGTCTTAAACTGGGACAAAGACAAAACGAACAGCGTGGATTCCTCTCCCCTGGGCTTTCTCACTCTCCACAACGTCCCCGCGCTGCCATTGCAAATGCTCATAGGCATCAAACACCAAGTTTATCACGGTTAAATTAACAAGTGCCATCTCCATATTCACTCATTGTGCTAAATGCTTTTATGTTTATGTAAAGCCTTTTCTGGAATTAATATTTCATGTTTATGTGCGTTTTCACAGATTTTTTTCTCATCCTCACAAATCATTAAACTGTCTTTTTTTTTGAGGAGGGGGGAATCAAAGCGAACACAATGTCAGTCTAAGTGGGGGAGGCATACCACAAAGACTGTCAGAGAAGACGGGATAGCGGAGTTTACTGTGCACACAGAGTTCTGTTCAGCAGCTTTGAACGGGTGAGAGCACTGCCGTGGCAAACACTTTTTAATGAGGTTGGGACACAATCACTTGCGTTATTTTACCCAAAGAAAAATGGGTGATAAAGCAAAAAGAGTGAGATTAGCCATGGTGCAAAATACTCTTTTTTTTAGTCAAATGATTATTAAATGATCACATTTAACAAATATAGTAGAAGTGCATGACAAATACCAGAATATGGTTTTTGCTGACAGTAAAAGGAAACACAGTCCGTGGTGTGCTCTTTCACATATCGGAGACAAAAAATAAATGTGTGTTTAGTAATTGGATATTGAATATGGCGCCTACGCCACAATCATCAGGTATGCCTCCGCGGTAATGGCTCTGTCAAACTAATTAACTTTTACAGTTTGAGTGAAGCTAACGAGATGCGTACAGGCATCAGAGGAAGGCCAGGCTCTACAGGTGATAACCCTATTTGGCAGTGACATTTTTTAGTGTAAAGTCACAGTGGCGGTGATGAGATCAAAGGCAGAGAGTCCCCCATTGGGTCCAATTAGAACTATAGCATTGTACAGGGAAGGGGGGGAGGGTAGCGGGTGGTTGGAGGGGGGGGAGGGAGAAAAAACTGTTGAGTTATGATATTCATAATCTATGCAGAGAGGCCTTTCCAGTACAGGTCTTCTCCCCATAGCTGTGATCTTTTCAATTTACATCAAGGGAAGATGGTCGGGGATGAAAGTGGGGCATCCGAGGCGCACAGCCCACAGAGGGCAGACATGGGGCCTCATTAAGGCCCAGCCCAGCCAGCCCCAAACAGGGTTTGAAGTGCGTCACATAAAGAGCAGGGGGTCAAAGGTCAGACAAAGAACAGATCTCCATTTAACTCTCCAGCTGGAGATGGTAATTAGCAGGTGCAATGATGATCCCTGTCTGGCTGTAAGGGATGATACCACCGTAGGTGACACCAGGCATCTGTGTGGATGTGGGTGTGAGTCCACGTATGTGTACACATGGATGCACGCGGTTGCTGGTGTCACCTACAGCAGTATTAAGGTTTACAGTCAGACAAGGACCATTGGAACACAAACATCCTGCCGGGGACCCTAACTCCTATCCTACTCTCTACATGTTAATACACAATGTATGCAGGTACTGTATTTTTTTTTTATTTACACCCACACAATATATAAATAATAAAATAATGTTAATGTTAACACCTCTCATTTTCTTTGAACAAGAACAGCATTATTCTATTCTCAACCTTATGAAATAATTATATTTGTATCACTTTATGCATGAGAACTAAAAAATGCCAAAACAAAATGCTCATATAATGGTAAATGGACTGCATTTATACAGCGTTTTTCTAGCCACTCAAAACTCTATAATCAGTCAGACCACACAAAATATTAAACCTGGTCATTGCTGTTAATTAGCTATTGGGCATATCAATATTGTTTTCTAAATAACTTCTAGTCGTAAAAAAAAGAAAAACATGACAAAAGGTAAGAGTCTTACTGTCAAAATCATATTTACTGTTGAGTAAATTCTAAAAAGGCAAGTGAAAGAAAAACAAGTTATTCACAAATCACTGAATATATATTTAGATTTTCCTCTAAATGTTCACAAGAGCATACAAAAATCCTCCTGAATAACGACCCTGACACTTGTCTGTTGTTAAAAAAAAAAGTTGGGTTTTCTTCTCACAAAAAAATGTTTTGTTTAAGATTCTGTCCAGGGAAAGAAAGCCATGGGGACGCAATTAAAGAACTACAAAGAAAAAAAAATAGTTATGAAAATCTCCCACTTTCTTTTGATGTGCTGTAGTCTGAACTGTACACACACACACACACACACACACACACACACACATACACAGAAAACACACACACACACAAATCTGAACAAAGACACACGGAGAACCGGCATACCCACTCACACATGCACACACATTCATGTGCATATTGAGAATGTTAGTTGCAATCTATGAAATATATATATGAAATTACTAACATTTCAAATAAATTATTTGTATTTCATGATTTTTTTACATTTTTAATTACCTCTTTTTGACATACAGTAAATTGCAATATTAAAGGAATACAATTTGAGTTAATTGGGGTAGATTTAACTACAATCATTCTTAACTTAACACATCAAAGCATTAACTTTTAGTCTTGGTAAGATAACAAATATTTTGAACATTAAATTATCAAAGTTTAAACAGATAAATACATAAAGGCGGAGAAAGACTAAATCAGAGCAGAGCACCTAGTGAGATATATAATTTTAAGTAATTCAGTATTTTGATCTGCTACATGCAATACAATACATTAGTCAAGCGAATTGAAAAAGAGTGAGAAAGCAAGGGGGAGAAAACTGATTTGTGTGTGTGTGTGTGTGTTTTAATAGGGCTATCTCATTGCCATTAGACTCTCCCCGGTGTGGGGTTACTTTGTCGAGCTGACCTCTCATAGCAGCTGAGCGGCTGAGTTTTGCATACATAATTAACTACAGCTAAATGTCATCTCTCACTTCAATAACTAACGCAGTGGGTGATGCTGCTCTCTCTTTTTGACTCCTAATCCGGAGTGAACCGCCGGCAGAACGAGTATGTGAAAATGAAGTGCAGCTTTTAAACTCCACATGAGTAAATGAGGGGCTGTAACACTGCAGAGTGAGGGTGTGAGCACAGTTCAGCGTCATTTAAAACAATCGTAACCTGTAAAATAATGTTTCAAATGAGCAGATACGGAGATTTGAAGTTAGTGATGCACAGCCTTAATAAACAACGAGAAAATCAAGTACTTTGGAGCTGGTAATTATCTGTTGTAGTCAGTGAGGCTGTTTTTAGTAAAGTACAGTATGTAACCGAGGTGGAGCGACCATATCCCCACACTGAGCTAACATCTAGTTAGAACAGCATGTGAGGGGCTTTTTTTGTAGGTGGCTCCGGCTTATTGGAAAGTCACTGGTTGAAATCAAACACTCTTGGCTGTATCTAAACTAAGAATGGAAGAATCTGGTGGACATACAAAAAGAAAATCTGTGAGTAGCAAAAGTTTACTCCTGAGCTAAATCTGAATGTCATTGATGAATGGTCCTGGCCGTCAATGTGTAGGGGGGTGTGTGTGTGTGTTTTTGTGTGTGTGTGTGTGTGTGTGTGTGTGTGTGTGTGTGTGTGTGTGTGTGTGTGTGTGTGTGTGTGTGTGTGTGTGTGTGTGTGTGTGTGTGTGTGTGTGTGTGTGTGTGTGTGTGTGTGTGTGTGTGTGTGTGTCTGCGTGTGTTCGCCTGCTGTCGGCTGTACTCTGTTGTAGATGATGATGTAGATGTTGTTTTCTGGGAGCATCGGAAACTGAACACCAAATTAAAGCCGCGATGTTTGATTAAGTGTGCCAGGTGATCTCAGGAGAGGCGCGCAGACACAACCTCAACCCCCTCATTCATTTGTAAACCTCCAAATGCAGGCTTGAAATACAGGAAGTAGGAGTGTACGCTGTAAATTCCCCCCTTGATTGGGAATACAAATGATCAAATGTATGAAGGCTAGGAATGTATGGGTACACGGTGTCAGCAAAGTAGCGAGAGGCAGAGAGGAGGAGAATAGAAGGAATTAGGCTGTGAAGTGAGAGAGAGCATCTGAAAATAAAGATGTAAGCTGCATTGTAGCACCTCACCTTGAATATGTGGCACAGAAAGAATAATAAATGAAAAAATTCTTCCGTCATTGGTTTGAGATCAATTGCCGGGATCAAAATAAATCTGTTTCAGTCACACACTGTTTGTTTTCAGAATTAGCAGACTCCTAATTCGCTATTCTTGGATACTTTTAATGACTAGCGCAGTAAACATCCCACCAACCAAAGCCAATTATAACTTTATCAGCACGATCTCTGCGCGGAAGAGGAACTGTGGATCTCAGAAAGAGAAACAAAAATACCTTGATCTTCCAGGAAAAAAAATGTTTATTATTGAATATTTCTTTCAGTGTGCTTGTCAACACATTGATTTTACTGACACGAGCACAGTCTCGCTGAGATTAATATGATTTATTTATGTGTAAAAACTATTTAAACTTTAAGTTCAACTTAGACAAATCTTCAAATGTGCAAAATCCTGCTAAAAATACAATATGTAACAATAGTACAAATATATATATTTCCATAGTAATATCCAAATGTTTATTTGTCAAAACAAAAAAAGCACAAACTAAAATAAAGCAACAAAAAAGTTCCTTGATATGTATCATTTGTCAAACAAATATTTAAAAAACAAAACACACAAGTTGAAGCAAGGAGGTTTTAGATTGACTTTAAATAAATACTACTACAATTAATGCTGAGTGTTTCCAATTGAAAAAAAAGTCAAACACAATTTTCGAATAGATTGTTGCATCCTTTTTTGACCCCTTACCAATTACTCTGTTATTCAGATTTTTCCTTTTTCTGCTAAACAGAACCACTACTGGCATGGTAGCATAAGTAATAGTCAATAAATCTGAAATATTATGTGTGAAGTTGCGGGAAAAGACCATTAAGGGGCGGGCACAAGTGGAGCCGGTGTAGGGGTCTTGTCTGAAAGAGGGCGGCTAATTCAGGACAACTGTGAACTCTGAACCTGCTAAAAGCACGGCCACTGGTCAGCCGAGCGCTTTAATAGAGTCCACATGTGCTCACAGCCTGCATTGCTATAATTAGACAGATCTCTAAAGGTTTGCTTAAATCAACATCAGAGTGCTTTGTTTTCACTCTTAGTTAGACTTAAAAGACGCACAAAGACTGCCTGTGGCCTTCACCTTTTAATCCATTTCATGCTTTATATATTCATACAAAGTGATGCTGGGCTTTTAAAGCCAGAATAATCATTACTTTATAGGTCTCAGGGCTTCAGTTTCACACTGAATAAAGCCTGAGTGTTAAGTAGCCAGTGTTACACTGAGAATTAGGGAGAAATGAAGAGTGTTTAAATAGCTCAGACACGACGCACGGCAGCTCAGCCCAGGCGGAGAAGGCTCAGCATTAATCAAAATGTCAGAGCTCTGTTTGACAAACTGCACAATGCCTCAAACATCTTCTTGTCTGTAAACACAAACATCAAATGCCATGTGGCGTGTCCTCATCACTAACAAGCAAACTAACAAGAGACCTGGAATTCCACTCAATTAGTACCTGCTCGCTTCCCTATTAATCTACTAGCCCCGGTGAAAAGATGAGAAGAGACAGGAAGAAAAAAAAGTGAAACGAATAAAAACAACAACAATTTGTTGCAATAAATATATTAATGCCAGTGAGGTTTCCGTTTCAGGTGGTGTAATTTGACATGATATGCGGGCTATGTTCTGTCATTAGTAAGGAAAAATGGCGAGTAGGGGATCAAAGCAAAAAGGCTCTGAGCCTGCCACTTAATTTATCACACGGCAAAGACAAAGGCTTTTCTCTCTGCTTCTGTCGTTTTTCAAAAGCCCTGACTCCTTTCTATGACAAACTCAGTTTGCAATTTAATTTAGGGCTCAAGTCCCTCGGTGCAGAAAAGCAAGCAGGCAGGAAGTGAAAAGGAGGTACTGCAGCCAGACAGGCACATGCAGAAGACAAACAAGCAGGAGAAGCTAACAGCGGGTGTGAAACGTCCAGGCTGGCGGCAAGAACTGTGAGAGAGACAAGAAGGCAGACAGGTGTCATGAAACTCCAGCAGGCAGGCATTAAGGCAGGCAGTAAGGCAGGCAGTAAGGCAGGTAGTAAAGCAGGCAGGCAGTAAGGCAGGCAGTAAGGCAGGCTGGTAAACAGGCTAAAAAAGTAGGCAGGAAATTGTTTCAAATGTCGGGAAAGATCGCATTCTAGCAGGTCATAAGGAGGCATCAATGCACACTAGCAGCCATAGTATGCTGAGCAGTGCTAAGGCAGGAGAACCAGAAGTGTGGGAGTGTGACAAGGTCTGGAGTCTGTTGGGCAGTGGATTGAATTATATATTGCGTGTAGGCCAAGAGTCGGTAGGCGGTGGAACCTAAGAATATTCTGTTAGCAGTGTGGGTAATAGTGCGCCACAGCCTCAGTGACTCACAGAGGAGCTTTCATACATGCACCCAGAAAAACAGCTAAACAAACAGATCCCACTTCCACAAAGACGGGGAAGACAAGAAAGTGGTGTGTGTGTGTGTGTGTGTGTGTGTGTGTGTGTGTGTGTGTGTGTGTGTGTGTGTGTGTGTGTGTGTGTGTGTGTGTGTGTGTGTGTGTGTGTGTATAAATGTGCGAGTGACCCCGGCGCTGTGGCGATGCTTCCTGTATCGCTGACCGGCGTCAGTGCTCCATTAATTAAAGAGACGATGCACTGGCAGGTGGCTTCACTGCCCACACTGGTAATTGGCCCCCTTCTTCCCACTCTCTCCCCCTAGAAAATCAACCATCTCTGCCTTTTCTTTCTTTTCTCTGTCTCGTTCCCTCCTCCTATCTCTCGCTCTCAGAAACGTGCCAGTGGGCAGGCAGAAATGCAAGACTTTGTGAAATAATGATTAGAATGGATGGAGATGAAGGGAAGGGAGTTGCACATTTTCCCACAAGCCTCTGATGGTCGGGGAATGCTGTTCGCCTTCAAGCGTCATACGACGCGACGGGAGTTTACTTTAGACAGCCACAATCTGAGGAGCCTGTGCCGCAGTCATTAATGATGTGGGGAGGGGACAGAGCTGTACTTTGACAAGTTTCTGCATGTGTATGTGTTTGTCTGTGTAGGTTTTTGTGCGTGCGTGTGTGCGTGCGTGAGTATATTGGAGGGAAAGAGAATTTGTAATTATGAAACTTGATATGAATGAGGGAAAAGGAACCTTCTGTTTGTCATGTGTAATGCTGACTGTTGAAAAGCTCCTAAAAGGTAGGTAGGTGTGTGTGTGTGTGTGTGTGTGTGTGTGTGTGTGTGTGTGTGTGTGTGTGTGTGTGTGTGTGTGTGTGTGTGTGTGTGTGTGTGTGTGTGTGTGTGTGTGTGTGTGTGTGTGTGTGTGTGTGTGTGTGTGTGTGTGTGTGTGTGTGTGTGTGTGTGTGTGTGTGTGTGTGTGTGTGTGTGTGTGTGTGTGTGTGTGTGTGTGTGTGTGTGTGTGTTCTCACCACGTCACTGGGCAGGTTGTGCAGGTCATCAAAAGGACTCTCCAGGGTGTTGGTGTCCACGTTCAGAATGACCACATCCTCCAGTGATCGGCTGCGTACTTTCTAAAGGAGGAAATGTCCGGTGTTATCAGCAACAGTGCTCACGCTGCCACAGTCATTTAAACTCTTCACAATCCTAAAAATATGTAAGAAATCTTCAACTAATTTTTTATTATATTTATTTAAATATTATATTATTACATTTCCAATTTTGCATTCAAAAGTTGTTTTAATATTAACAATTTAAAATCTGCCGTACAAAACTGAATATAATAAATATCTGTAAAATGCTGCATTTGATTGTTGCCAGATTTGGTGAATCATGGATGTTTGTTAAGTTTTAAATAAAAAAAGCCTAAGAATATAGTTTGGTAAATTACCAAATCATGTAATTAAGTTAACATTTGAAAGGTGTGGTTAGTTAGGTGTGTGTCCTAGCAGATAAAGCCATTTCTGCACTGAAGCCCTAGAATAGGAGAAAGCACAGCGGTCACATATAAAACCACACTGTCATCACACTCCTTTACGATTAGCAATGAAAAATGGCGTGTAAGAAAAATAATGTTAGGACATCTTTACTGTAACACACACGCGCTGGAAAAATGAAGAATGGCACTGAGAGGAAACATTTGGATTGCGCAAACATTTTCCACAGCACCAGAACCTCATGCATCAACAACAACACAGTGATGCTGTATGCATCCTGATGGCGACAAATTCAACTATTATTTCAGTGTGGAACAGGATGCAGGCAGGTGTGGGGGGGAGGCAGCATAGTGTGTGAATTTCTAGTTTGTCACTTTTGTGACAGCATGTGCAGCGGAGGCTCACATGCTGATCTGGACTAATTATGTAGTGGTGGAAAGGGGGTCTGTCACGGATGCAGAGTGTGATAAATACTGCCTCTGCCGCAACTGTCAGACAGATATCACACACACACACACACACACACACACACACATACATATTTGCATTACAACATATGCATTTGCACAATTACACACACACACACACACACACACACACATACTTACACTTACACAAGTGCAAAGCGCGCGTGCCTTTAACAAGCATTCACACACAACAGCAGTGCTGGTGACGGCTTGCCCCCAACCAACACTCAGGGATTAACAATGAAATAGAAAAAGCTCTTTGTTCGCAGAGGCTTTCTCAGCCTTTCTCCCTCTGTCTTTTGTACTTTTAGTTAAGAATGCACAGAAGCAAGACAGAGAGATAAAGATGAAAAAACATTTAAAAAATAAATATTCAATGTTTTGGAATAAAATACCGAATATTTTAGACCAACATTAAGAGCACAATTCACCAAAAGAGATGCAGCATAACCTGACTTTTTATACAAAGAGGAAACATTAGGATTTTATATTTTATAATTCATATAGTGTCCTTAAATGTAGTTTGGTTATTCCTTTTAAAGAAGATCATCATATATATATATATATATATATATATATATATATATATATATATATATATATATATATATATTCATATAATACATTTCATATAGTGTTCACATACATATGTCAATTTGCAGCAGAATATAGCATTATGCACATAGAATAATATGTAGATTTATTTACATGCACATAATATGCATACCCACAAATTGACTAACGTACCTCCAGCAGACTGAGATGAACTCCCACAAAGTATGGCATGGGGGCACTGTGAATGGAGAGAGGAAAACAAAACAATATCAATATCAGATTGTTACAGACAGTATATCAATATTGGTGGAGGCTTTACTAGCAAAGTACATTTCACACAACCATCTGAAAAAGTTAAAAGATAACAGTTAAAGATATCTTTTTGATAATATAGAAAATGAATTAACTGACTAAGCCGATATTTGATTAATCTTAAGTTATTTATCAAGCAAAATAAGTATAAATCACATCCTATTCAGAGTAAGGGTATGTTGCCTTTAGCAGTATTCTTATATAATTAAAGAAGAGCCAACTTCTCAGCAAACTTCCCCTTAAACAAATGAAGCTTGATTAAAAGAAGATATACTTATTCTGTATTCACTCTGAAGGTATGACCTGTCAGTAATAAAACACCTGATTGCATTTTTTTTTTTACTTCAATTATTTAACATCTGATAATCAAATATAAAATCATAAAAGCTAAGAACATAAGCTCATATTATTTTAAAGGTTCTTAACTGCTAAAATGGTTGATTAAAAAAACTACTGTCATGCAACAGATGTGCACTGGATGCACTGAAACTAACAAACTCTGCATGAGAAAACATAATCCTAACATAGGCAGCAAAACGGGTTTTCACATGTTGTTCCCTAAATAAATCTTTTAAAGGTGGGGTAGGTCATTTTAGAGAAACCAGCTCGAGTGCACTACAATTTGAAAATACACAAGCGGAGAAAATCTGCCACTTCCTTACAGAGCCCCTCCTCCAACACACACGAACGCGCACATGACCAATGAGGGCACGAGATAAGTGTGTGCACAGATGGAAGGCTGACAGGCAGGTGGGCCATCCAGTTATTTTAGCCGCGCCGGCTAAAATGATTGGTCGTGCTTTTTACAGCGCTACGGCTTCCACAGAAGACATTTTTTAATGGATTTTTTGTCAAAGCACTTAAGATATTCATTGCTATTGGATGTTAAGAGCATTCCATGGAATATAACAAAAAGTGTATCTCGACACCTTTAAATGAATGACAAAGCCACCAAACATTTTTGAATCCAAATAATTTCCACAAAGAATAGAAACGTTTAGATTAATCTGAGTGTGTAGCAGGGTAAGCAAAGCTGTTCTGGTCTTACTTTTTAAATGTTTTCAGGACTTCCATTTGAGTATTTTATTTTTGTAGCCATTGACCTATGGCCTAACCTTTTAAATTAATGCAATAAGGTTTTGTAAAGTCTGTCTCGGCTTTAAGTAAGCATTAATTTACCAGAAATACAACAAAAAAAACAGCAAAGCTACAACTTCTCTTATTACTAACACTATTTGGTATTTTAACAATACCAACCTTTTGCAGCACTTTTAACGGGTTTTCCTCTAAAAAAGAAGGTAAACTCAGAAAAAAACGACAGACTTGGAACACTATGTTAAAGGGTAGGAGGGTAAAATGTTTTCTAATTTCCTGGGAGAATTGTGCATGCATGGTTATTACCATGTAACTCTTTGCTTATGAGATATTTATCTTCATGTTTAAGTTACTTAAAGGAAAAGCTGAATAATACAGTATGTTTCCCTTCAACTATGAAAAAAAAAAAAATCTAAAACAGTCAAATAATTGTATCCATTTCTATGACGAGGTTAAGAGAGGAGCCAATAATCAGCTTTGGGTCGGTGTATTCCTGGGCAGAGGGATGCAGGAGCCACAGGCTTCTAATCAACTTAAAGTAAATGCACAGCAAACAGCAGGCCTGTACAGGAGCTCTGAACTTCAGCTGCTGTCTCCTCTGTTTCATGAATATGCGGACTTTCACCAACATTTACACAAATACATGTACACACACAGAGCATGTAATATAATGTAGTTATCTAATCGGTGCTTGGAGGACACCCCTGTGATTGAGTTAGATAATGATGAGTCTTTACAGAGTGTTGAAAATCACATTTTACTGTCAGTGATGAATAGCTGAATACGCTACCGGCACTGATTCAACTAAAAACAGATCCTTTTACATAAGCTGACTTCCCTACTCTGATTTTTCTCTTTATATGTACATATCTAATGTTGATATGAACACACACAGATTTGTAGATGAGCCGTTACCTCAGCTCTTTATTCAGTTTCAATCAAGTCCATTCTGATATGTTGGATTGGAGATGGATGGGTGGTAATGAACCCCTGAGAGGGCTAAGATGATGAGAGCATAGTGCTTTCACCGGCATGAAATATGGAGCAAGGTGTTCCAGGTCGTTCATTATGTCGAGGGGCCACACAGGAGAAGAAGGCCCCCCCGAGAGGAATCATATGAAGAACTTGGAGACAGAGAGAATTTGAGGAGATGTGTTTCGACACAAAATAATAGAAAGAATAAGAAAAAGAGTGTGGGTGTAAACACTTATTATGATGAGCATGAAGGTGTGTGTGTGTGTGTGTGTGTGTGTGTGTGTGTGTGTGTGTGTGTGTGTGTGTGTGTGTGTGTGTGTGTGTGTGTGTGTGTGTGTGTGTGTGTGTGTGTGTGTGTGTGTGTGTGTGTGTGTGTGTGTGTGTGTGTGTGTGTGTGTGTGTGTGTGTGTGTGTGTGTGTGTGTGTGTGTGTGTGTGTGTGTGTGTGTGTGTGTGTGTGTGTGTGTGTGTGTGTGTGTGTGTGTCTCAGAGGTGGTCAGCCTTACCAGCAGTAGTCCAGAAGATGCGGGGGCAGAACAGGGATGAAGATGTGCTGCCAGTACATAGGAAAGAGCAGAGCAGCTGCACCGTGGACACATGCAGTTAACTACAGAGAGGGAGAGAAGCCAGAGGAGAAACTCAACATAACTTTACAAAGCAACAGAACAAAATAAGAAAAAGGAAATACACTTCTATGCTTTATGACTACGGGTAGTTTAACATTTTAACAGAAGGTTTGTGATTTCAGTCTCAAGGATTGCAACAAGGAAAGAATTGCAACAAGTCAAAATAACTTTGAGTCACATATACTGACATTTCGAAAACGTATCTAAAATGTTACCCTGCTAAAAACTATAACAGAATAGCAAAGACTATTCCTTGCAAACAATGTCATGTTAATATCCTGTTTTTATGATAAAGATTGATGCTTTGGTGATGTTTTGTGTTGATGCGTCAATGTGCAATTTGTATGATTTCATTGAGCATCCTTTTAATCTTGCTTAAAAACAAAAGCCCTCAGAAAATACACCGACATGTCTAGTGCTGTTGTGATGAACACACAACCTGCAAGCTATTGTTGAACAAGAGAAGAACGAATGAAAGCTGGAGATCAACCCGTTGATGGAAGCCTTATCTTAAACTCGTGACAGCAACACAGAATAAGAGAGACAACTTGATGTGAAGGTGAACAACACGTGCTTTACACACGGAGAACATGAAACCAATGTTTCCTGCATATGGATTCATTTGTTGTGGGTCAGCACTCCAATAGTATTGCACTTGGCATTTCGACATTTAAAAACATATATATATTCAATGGCCAAACATTAGAGCAAATGCATGCCCTGTGTTCATAATGAACTGCTTTTCAATTCATTTTCAAAGTGAGAATCGTGCTGTGACCTGCCCAAACAGACCAAAGTGAGACAAAAACTGTTCTGACACTCCCCATAAAAATCTAAATTACCCCAACTACTTAGAGTAGGAAATTAAATATTTTTTAACAAATAATGAGAAGCAATCACATGAATATGGCATCCATTTTCAAAGGAGCTCTCTACATTGTCAAACCAACATTACACATAAAATTAAAGTCATTGTCTCCCATTGTCTTAAATCCGGCACCCCCTCTTGACATCCCATCTCATGAAAAGCCAGCTATAGTAATGACCTGCAACACACACACTGAGACACACAGACACGGCAGGGGGAAGAGGCGTTAGCTCATCCCCCAGATTAAAATAACATGATTAAATATGGAAAGAGAACAGAGGTCTGAGGGGCTCCTGCGGGACTTCATTAGGGCAAATTGCCAAAGAATGAAACATGAGTTAGCCAAGAGAGACTGCGGGCTAGGCCAATACCGCCGGGACCCCGGAGCAGCAGCCAGCGTTATACTGCTGCAGCTTCACAGTCAATGTGTGAAGCGGACACACACTATCACACATACACACTACCAGGAGACCCCCTGCTCACTGACACACACAATGTCACAATTGACCGGACAAAAGCGGGTGAGCTTAGCGACTGAAAGCTACCACAGCCAGAGGAGGATAAAGAGTGCCCCACCCTCTAAATCCATCCCAACATCAAGACTGGACATCTCCAAAGCTTCAAACTAAAAGTGTGTGTGTCCCTGCATGTTTGTTTTAACTGTATTCATTTTTCACATAGGATAGAAAAAGCAATGATTTTTTTATTTATTTATTGTTTCTGCACAAGAACTCATACACCCAGTCCCACAATAGTTAGGACTTAATCAACATTTAATTGGTGTCTTGCTCTGTGTATCTGCATATGCATATTTCCGCTGCCTGCCGCCTTCAAATAAAACACAACAATGCCACGCTCCTGTCAGGATGAATTCCCTGGCAAACAGTTTGTTTTTTTGCTAATTCTGAAAATAAATCAATGCTATGAATATTAATGTCTGAAAGTGAGGCACTTGGTGGAAGAGCTACTATCAAAACCATCACACCCCTTCTCCACTTTTCCAAAGTGAGGACAGTGAGGGGCCATTAAATTGTGATGAAGAGAGGTCAGCTATCCGGCTGTGGATATACATACACACATACGTACATGAGCCACACGCACACACTTAGCGGAGCGCCAACAGGCGAGTGTATTCCTCCTCTGGGAGTGCGAGACAAGCCCCAGCCATTCGCTGGTACCAGGAGGTAATGGCACAGAACACCTCGCTAACCAACTCCAATTATCTCCACCAGGCCTCAAGGTGAGCCCCCCAACCGGCATGATTTACTCTCAGGTTGAAAGGGAAAACAGGAGTCTCTCTCTCTGCTTCTCTTCTTCCCAGGCTGAGTTTGCTGGCTTGGGGGAGTTGGCCGAGAGGGGAGAGGGGTTACTGAAACTAAGATAATGATTTATAAAGCAAATCCAGATTTCTGTTTTCCCTTTTATATGCTATCTCTAAAGCAATGGAGGTGGCAGTGTGCCTGAGATAAG
Source organism: Notothenia rossii (assembly GCF_949606895.1). Taxonomy (NCBI): domain Eukaryota; kingdom Metazoa; phylum Chordata; class Actinopteri; order Perciformes; family Nototheniidae; genus Notothenia; species Notothenia rossii. The sequence continues at coordinate 78,398,741 of NC_136912.1, read as the reverse complement.
AACATTTGGAGAGAACTCCAGAGGAATACTTCACATATTTGCTTCTCTAATTCAGCTTAATACAAATCCTTTCGTCCTTGTTAAGGTTTTAGAACGAACGAGGAAAAAAAGTAAAAGGAAGATAAATAGGAAAAGAGAGAAATCGCACCTTTTTTCCCCATCATTTAGAGGGGGGTCTTCACATGAGAGTGGGTCATGAGAGGCTAAGGCTGATAAAATATTTGCCAGGCTGATAAATAATAGATGAGTGGAGCCAAATGGCTTACACGCTCCACAAAAGACCTGGGTGCTTAATATTCCATTCAATGGAGAATCACAGATACAGTCCCCAAGAACAAATACAGGATTAGGTGCTGGGTCCAGTCCTCAGGGACCAGGGCTCTGCCCGGTAATGAGGGGCTGCCTGCCTCTTACACTGTGTGTGTGTGTGTGTGTGTGTGTGTGTGTGTGTGTGTGTGTGTGTGTGTGTGTGTGTGTGTGTGTGTGTGTGTGTGTGTGTGTGTGTGTGTGTGTGTGTGTGTGTGTGTGTGTGTGTGTGCGCATTCCCCCTTCCTCTGAGAAAAGCTAACCGATTATACAGCGACAGCCTGCTTCACAAAGCAGTCAAGGTCTTTGGTTCTGCCCTGAGAGCTTTTTAGCGCCCTGCAGCCGAGACACAGAGTGTCCACACTAACACTGGTTTCCCAAGATCCATTCCACGCGACTAAAGAAACGAGAGACAGCGAGAGAGAGACCTAAAGAGATGGAGAAGAGGAGGTGAAAGTAAGAGAAGAAAAGAGAGTTGTGAAAAAGAAACACAATAAGCTTTGACATTTTTAAGTACTTAGCAATGCACCTAAGATATGTGGTCACGCACACTTTCTGTTATTAATGGGGTGTGAGACGATTGCCTTGTCCCCTTTCAAACTACATAATAGTAGTTTAAAGTAAGTACTACTAAATGTTTTACTTTATTATACGGTATTTGCAGATGGTTTACATAATTCAATTGTTCTATCAAGAACAGTGTTAATGATATCAATCAAGCAGCAACGTTGTAATGTCTCAAATAAGCATTCAAATGTTTATATAGAAATTAATAGTTGTGTTTTCTTTCTGCTGTGTTCACAAAACTGTTTTACAACCATTTAAAATGGGTTTTAACACTTTCCAGCTGTAAGCAGCCCCCATTTCTATTGTGCATTGCATTGTAGGACAATATTGTCCATTACGATCACACTGTAAAATCAAACGTATGTACGCTTACTGAATGAACTGTGTGACTTTTGTACACCACAAACTTCACAGTACAATCTAGTTAGTATGTAATAAGGATTCAGCCAGTTATTCTTTTTCTGCACGAAATAAACCAAGAAGCTGAATTATGACACATGTATTCAAAAAAACAAAATGTTTGTCACATATGGATCCCAAACTCTTCTGACGGCTCTCCGTGTTCATGCATCATCATATTAAGATAAGCTCGCCTCTCGAGCTGCTTGAAGAGCTACACAACTCTTCAACAGTGATGTGTCCTTAAAGACGCACCATAGAACTCAGATCTTCGAAACACTGCAACTCAGAGCTCTGCGGCCTCCTTCAGTGAGCAGTGTGTTTCCACTCGCACCATTCCTCTTTACCTGAACAACTGGGCACGTTGAAGTGAAACACTGACAGAACACACAGAAACTGCTGTCGATACACTTCTTTCGCATTCTATTCATATTCAACGGCAGTGTAATGGAGATTTGAAGGGATTGAGCACACAACAACACACATCACCTCTCCTTGCATACTCTTAGATGAGGGAACCCATTGCACTTTTTAAATTACGGCAAGAGCGGGGTGTGAGACAAATAGCTGCTGCAGGAAATGTAATTCAATTTGACGGGAGTAATGGTATCAACAGAGTTGCTCTTGACCTCTTAACACCAGCCTCAAACACTCATTTCCCCTCCACTCGCCTTTCCTTCCAACTCTGTCCCTACACACTTTCCAAATCCAATCCTCTCTTCTCCTTGCTCAGCCTCATTTCCATCCAAGTTCTTCATTTCTTATTCGGTTTTCCCTCCTCTCATCCTGCTGTCCTTCTGTCCGTTGCAACCTCTCCTTCGTTCCTTCCAGTTGGTTTATCCTCTCCCCTCCCCTGCACAGAGTAAGTCACCAATTACCCGCGCTCTGCTTCTCCCTCTGTTGACAAACGCTGGTGTCAGGCAGGTGTTCCACAAACAAGTAGGTGGCACAGGGAGAGAGAGAGAGAGGGCACACAGGACGACACAGGTAACAGCTAACGCCAGGCCTCCCACACAGGAAGACACAAGACATAAGGTACAAACACCTGTGAGCTCAGAAGACACACAAACAGATGCATGTAAAAGAGACACAAACACCCACAAAGTGCACATATGCACATACTCGTTCACAGCGGCACAAGTCAGACACATGGCACGGGGCTGAGATGAGTCTATTGAGGGGAACATGTCCCGATGTTCTGCAGATTCCAAAAAACACAGAGACGCATTAAGACACCAGGGAAGAGGGATGCGAATTCAGAGAGAAAGAGAGGTGTAGCCAGGCTGAGTGAGAGACAGATGGACAGAAAATAGTGTGTCAGCTAGGAAGAATAACTAAAGATGGAGAGAAAGTAAGGAAGCAGAGAGGAGTCAGGGAAGGAGAGGAGGAGAAGAACAGAGGAAAAGGCAGGAAACAGAGAGACAGCTGGCACTCTAGGGCATGGTGGATGGATAGTTCCTTGTTAGCATAGGCCTGACAGGCTGATGAGAGGGCTGCTGTCAGCCGGGCCAGGCTCTCTGAGTTCGGGCGATATACAGGGCAGAGGATGGGCTCGAGAGCTGGGGGGCCGCGGCAGATGAAAGACACGGAGGGTGGTGGGCCGATGGTGGTGGGGGTCCTCCCAACTGACTAGTTAGAGGAAGGGCCGCTGCAGCCCTATTATACGGCCCTATGACAAGGCTGCACGCTCGGCTGGCTCCCGCCCCTGCGCCACCGCCGACCAGCCTTTAAAACAGTGGTACCATTCACCTCCGGTCACGAAACAGCAATAAGTCAACTGACGCATTGTTGTAAGATCATGATTTATTCCTTTGCTGTTGGCTGCTTGCGAGACGCGCCGCCATGTACCGGCAGACTGACACGCTGGGTTCACCGGGGGCTTTAACACAGCCAGCACCTAGAGCAGGCAGAATAAATGCAGGATATCTCTGTGTGTGTGTGCGTGTCTTTCTCTCTCTTTCCACTTTCTATTCCGTTTCTCTTTGCTCGGCTGAGAGGCTGGACAGGCGGAGGTGGTGAAAAGCAGCTGGATGGTACTAACGATGTTACTAACAATACCTTCTCACATAAATCCTCTATCTGTGCAAAGCAACTATAGAAATATTACCTGCTCACCCGGTGACTGCTGACACTGACTTCAACACACACGTTGACAAACTCTGATGTTAAATATATATTTTGCAGCATTTAAGGTATTTGATCACAGGATAGTGGTGTGGCATGCAGCTAAGCATGTATACATGCGGGGAGATGTCTTACAGAATTGTAGCAGCCATTTCCACTTGAACTTGGAGGTCATTCGACCCAACAGCAAAACATAACGCATCACAGGAGCAGTAATAACATCAGGCCTGATAGTAATCCCAGTGGAGATGTGAAAATACCTTTGTACTACAGTGCCTGACATATATTGCTACAAAACCAAAACACTGCTCCCTGAGGAAGATGGATAGACAGATGAGTGGATGAAGGCTTGCCGAGGATGAAAGCGTTACAGAGGTAAAGGTCTGACGTGGAAGCTCTTAAAAAATCCTGTCGACATAAATTTGTTAAAAAAACAAGTCAAGATTAGTCTCGGAGCAGCAGAAAAACTGTAAATCACAGACAAATATCACAGCCACCCCCTTTTCCTGCTAAAAAGAAAAAAAACTTTCACCCTTGAGTCTGATAATTTACATGGTGTAACCCTGGTGTCACAGCGCAGTGTGCAGCCCGACTCACTGCTGGTCCGAGGTGCTGAGGGGAGACAGGTGATATTCTCTGAGGGCTGAGTAATTTTTACAGCTCTTTCTGATTATAGCTCCTATGGGAGACCATGGGAACCGTTCCCTCCAGCACCCATCACCACCCACAGGCCCCTCCGGCTGTTCAGTGTTCTGCAGCCTCGTAGATACCGAGGCAGGACGGGCTACACCGCCGATACAGATCGTACTTGGGTGACATCACTTCCCTCTCCCCTCTCATCTGTCATAAACATTTGGCTCTGCCTCGTCAGACACATAGATAACGGGGGGAGGTTGGAATGAGGAACGTAGGGCGGGAAAGAGGGAGAAAGACACAGAGAGATTTCCTCCCACGTACAGACAGAAGGGACTTTAAATTATGTTATAGAGCTCAGGCGTGTAATAAGGGATAATTTAAGGCTTTTCGGACATTAATATGTTGCAGTTATAAACCAAAAGTCAAATATAATCCAGCTTTAGTGGGGATTTCACAGCTTGTCAGGGCGCGATAGTGCGGCCGTCTGACTGCAGGATGCCTGGGCAAAGAGGCGGGCGGGGGGGCAGACATATCAGCCTAACTTTCTCTGTACAAGTAGCTTAGCCATGTCAGAGAAATATCCTCATCGCACTAATTAGGGCGTGATATCCTGCTGGATTATTGATGAAGAGATTCATGTTCAATCTAGGATTCAGTCCTTACATTTGAGATATATACTTTTTCAAGAGGGCAAATTGGTATCTGGATTTGACTTGAAGCAAAAAATAGCAACTGTGACTCTATGACTGTGAATGGTAAACATGCTATTATAATATGATGTGATTTCTGATAAGAATATATACTATTATTTGTATTTGTATCTACCGTGTTTCACTGAGCTATGGAATGTTATTTGTGTACATAATATTGATGTTTTGTTATTGTATTGTTCATTATACTGTGCAATAAGTTCAGGAATCTAGAAGAATGAAACTTTAAAAGACTGAAAACACAAAAAAAGTTCAGCGCAATTGAGTAAAATGTTCAAGGAACTCCTGTGCCTGCAGTACATGAACTATTTTCTAAAATACTTTCCCCTTGTGCCTGTCAGGGCAGGGCTGAGCTGCAGCTGAGAGAAGGACCTGGAAGGAATGGACTCACAGTGCTAAGCTTGCTTGAGGTAATGATGATGCGCCGTTCATGCAGCATACTGGCGTAGAGCTGGAGCATGTTGGTGACGTCCACAGCCACAAAGTACTCTGTCAGGTTCCTCTGGAGATAGACAGGAACAGAAGGATATTCAGGTACATCACAAACTGTCCTTGCTTACAGTAAAGTGTCAATGCTGCAGACGGTGAGTGCCAGAGTAAAGACAGACAGGCAGTAAAGGGACTTCTGTTCATTGTGTTTTGCAGTAAAACATAAATTGATAAGATATACAGATTCAAACCATTTCATATAGTATGTTTGGGAAATAGCTTTAATCTCTGCTTGAATTGTTCATAAAACTGTTTTAAGGTGGCCCTCGTCATAAAGACTTCAATGCTAGAGCTACAATTTGAATACCAATTCAAAAGAAGGAGAGAACTTTGGCATTAAAAGTGCAAGCACCACAGGAGATGAAACAGAACAAGAGGATGATGCAAACATTTCAATAGGTGACAAGTGTTTCTGATTAAGAATAATTAGAGACAGAAATGTTTCCAGAATAAAGGGACCCTCTATTAATCTCCTAGTGTCTCTTTTCTTTCCCATGAATACTTACGCTCTCAGGGATAGTTGGCAGTCCATTGATATCCGGGGCGATGAAGTAGGAGTGCTGCGAAAACACAAACATGCAGGAGAAAGAAGAGGGAAGGTCACATGTGAAGCATACCACTCACACAGAAGAGAATAAGGGGAAGGGGGGGGGGGAAGGCCAATCACTTTGTTCTATGATTTATGGCTTATCTTCAGCTCTGTCTATATGAATTGCTGAGCTGGTGTCTGAACTGTTGCAATGCTTTTATCAGGCCTACAGAACAGAGAAAGCTCAATAGCAGCTCAGCTCCCCATAGACGCAGGCTGGGATGATGTCTCCGGTGGAAAACTGAGTCTTTATTTAAGCATTAAAAAGGCTAGCGGAGCACACAGTATACGTACACATGCGCGCATGTACACACACACACACACACACACACACACACACACACACACACACACACACACACACACACACACACACACACACACACACACACACACACACACACACACACACACACACACACACACACACACACACACACACACACACACACACACACACACACACACACACACACGTTGTTTAGAGGATCACACAGGGCTGCCTGTCTCACTTTGGGAGAGCAGGGCAGGTTCAGTGTTTAGATCAAAGGGGCCTGAGAGAGGTGGTGTTTGGAGACAGGTAGACAAAGCACCAACTGAAACACACTATTGTGTTTCTCTAACACACTCTCCGGTGTCCTCCTTAGGACACCTGCGTTTCTCCAGGCCTTCACTAGACCATCTGTTGCAGGTTTTTGCTTAAAACCAATGCAGTGTCTACAGTAAATACACATACATTATGTTTAGTATTCTACGACTCAAGTGTTTCAACGTGAATATTATGTACTTGTAATGCAAATCAGCAAATACATGCTCTCAGGCATCTGAGCTGATTGAGTATTTCTTTGATTTGTGGCCCTTGTGTCAGGAAGAATGGCATCAAACACCTGAGAGTTGCAAAACGGAATTCAGACCCAAGACTGATTAGTATACATTATGCACTTTATATTTAGAGATGAAATAATAAATAGATATATAGGAAAAAACACCTGCTAAATTAATTCCATAAACAAAGGTCAACTTGAGAGTAGTACATCAGAAAACAAACAAGATTATTGAGAGTTTGCAAACACAATTGGAGTCATGCAACAATCAGCAACCCCACCGAAGGTATCACCACAAAGATGCTCTGATGATAGAGACAGAAGAGAACATAAGAAACAAAACCCGTCACAGTCAGACAGTAAAGATATGGAATTGAGAGAATCAACAACAATGGAAAGATATCAGCTAAATACGCAGAGTCGTGTATGTTTGACTTGACCCCTTACCCATGAATTTATTTGGCAAATGTTAGTAAGCATTTTAGTATTCAAAGTGCTGCTGGAAGAAAGTGTTACAGTGCCGGAGATTAAATATTCTACTCAACATTTTGTATCTTTACAGCAGTTGGTGATCCAGTTACCAGCAGTACAAATAATAACAAATAGTAAGGGGGAAAAAAGAAATGGTGGCACCATATTGATCATTTGTTTAATGTAAAACAAACTTAAATGTTTCACACACATTCCACGTCAAGTGCATTAAGTGTGAAAAACGTGAAAACTATTATCATGAGTAAACGATTGTCATATTCCCAGAGGAGGGTCATTGTTGGAGCGACGCTCAGAGGAGTTAAATACACAACACAACAAACACTCAAGCCGAACAGGACCTAGAGCGTTGCCTTTTAAGGTTTTTATTCTAATGGGCAAAATATTTTGTATCTGAGCCGAAGCAACTCCTACGCCTTCTTCTTTATGTCTACAGTAAGTGCATTTGTTTCAATAATACAGTTACTCCAGTCATAGTTTAAGTTGTTTTGCAAAGCTACCAGTTCAACTAAATAAAACCTTTATTCTTGACATGACAGTTAAAGACGTCTTTGCATTAATGTAAAGCATGAACAGCATGCTGTAAATAATGTGTTCAACAAAAGGCTCTCTTCTGAAGTTTAGTTTTCCCAGCAGCTTCCCAAACTTTTTAAACAGAAGCCAACCAGATGTTGTTTTAAGGTGTGCTTTTTGCCAAAAAGCAAGATGAGAAAAAACAGCCATATTTGTTTTAATAAAGTTAAACTGAGGAAAATTCCTGCCTCCTTTATGAAGCTCTGCCCTTGTTCAAGTGCTGTAAAAGGGACATTTGAATGGCACTCGAAGGACTTCTTAGTACTTCAAATCATTATAAGAAGACAGCAGATAATAAAATATAGATTTGAATAACTGCTGTTCCTATCACAACTCATCCCACCTGTGTAACTCTCATTCTCACACTGGTTGGTAAGAGGGAATTTGGTGCCCCGTTCGGTTGTAGAAGAAACTTAATTTGCTAACATTGCCTATAATTTGTCAGATGTCAGACACGTGGATTTGCTTTCTTTGCTTCTATGTCGTCTTTGTAAACAATACTGTATGTGGGGAGGGGGAGGGGGGGCTTATTCATAGAAGAGAAGTTATAGAATAATTCAAACAAAATAAAAAAGCTATTGTAACTAAACAAAGATCAGTGGCTTAAGACGGTGTATCTGTGGCACAGCAGAACCCCCAGAAACACATGCAGTGAAACATTACACTGTGTTTCTCCGTCTTTCTTTTTCTGTGCTAAATAATGTTTCCCTGTTGGTCTACACATTCATGGCACTGTGATAATCACAAGCCATGCTCCACGACTCAACCCAGGCTTTCATTGGCTGTTTGCTTGCTTATCTGCTTTTTTCTCATTCTTTCGAAGACATGTTTATATAAAAACATGGAAAGTGGGTTAACTGGAAAGGCATCAAGGAGATTTTTTGAGCACAATTGCGTTTGCTTTAAACATAAATAGGGGGGGAAAAACTTTTGATATTCAGAGAGAGAATATACAGTAGCAGTGTGGAATGGCATTAATCATTTACAAAGTTTGATTGTTTTCCAGAGGAGAAGAAACACACACCAAGGCCCAGGATAGTTTGTTTTTGTTATATTTAAAAAGATAGCCTGGCTTATTTGGCCAAATTGGAAAGCCGTTGCTCCCATGCGATTAGTACAGCAGCGGTTTCATATTTCACAGCAGCCTCCTTCCCTCCTCCCGTTTCTGCCCCCCACTCACCGGCTCCCTGCTTCGCCGATCTCTCAGTACTTGCCCAGTGGCGATATACAACTGCTCATTCTTGCACAATGAGAGAGAGAGATAGAGAACAAAACAGGGTTCACACATGAAAGGGGACAATGATCCTTCTTCTTGGCTGCCATGATAAAACAAAAAACACTCTTTAAGGGAATAATTCTGCTTCATCAATTAAATATCAAACTAGTGGCTTCTGCCAGCAAAGACATGGAGCCATCACCTCTGTTCTCCGGGGCTTCTTTCCCAATAAAGCTCCGAGACGCAGATGAAAAGATTCTGTGCATATATACAGCTGATAAAAAAAAATACTGACAGAGGAAATAAATCATAAGGAATCTTAATTGACCTTGTTAATCTTTATAGAGATATATTGATGACCTTATATTAGTCTGGTTATTTCTTATTTATTTATCTGTGTAATTAGATGCATAGTCTTCTGGGACCTTTGCCGCAACAAAAAAAATCAGTGTTGCTTTTTTTAATTGGTCCAAAAAAGATTAAAAAGGAGCGGAGGTCCTTAAGGACAAAAGGCTCACACTGAAACTCTTTTGATCCCATTATTATGTGGAGTCCGAGCAACAGGATAATAAAGATGTTGGTGAAGAAATATGATGAGTTCTAATTATAAAGGCCAGGAGTATGTGAGCGAACAGTGATAGGGAGAAAGTATTTGATGTATGAGCTGGAAACACACGAGGAGAGATTGTGTCAGAGTTAAGACAAACACTGGCTGACTTTGAGGGACCTGTGCTCATTAAGCCGTTTTACTTTTTGATAAGCAGGAGACATGGAGAGTTGTGAAGGACCCTTCCAGTTCAAACATGTCCAGCTCGGGCTTATCACACAGAAACCTGTTCGCGCCACTTCTTGTTTCCAAACAGAGTGTCAGTCCTGGGCCCTTTCTGTCTCTCTGTTGTTACCCATTGTATCTTCACCTCCTCCTGCTATCTTTTCTGTCTGCTCTGTCCATCACTCTGTCCATTTCAACCTCTATGCTTCGTCTATCTCTCCCTGTTGCTTATTCCTTGTCTGTTTCTATGTCATCTTTGACTCTCCTCATTGTGTCAAATCCTCTTTTGTTCTCATTATTCCTCACTTTGTTTCCACTTATTGTCTAGTATAATTGTTGCTCTACTTTTGTCTTTTATATATTTCTTGTTTTCTGCAGCCTCTTTCCTGATTCAACACGCTGCTACAGTGCCTGTCCCACTCTCCCTCTTTTTACCTCTTGTCTCAGCTGTCTTGCCTCTGATAAGGGGGGGGGGGGGGGGTTACGAGATCTGTACCTACCACACTCAGGTTGACTGGCGTGAAGGGCTTTGGCACTGGCAGATCATAGAGAGAATTCAGCATGTCATTCAAGTCATTTTCCTGGGGGAGAGAAAATAAACAACAAAGGAAAAGAAAAAACATTAAAACATAGGGCACATGAATTTTATTTACTTGTTTTGTTGATGTCACGAGTTATGTGTCAATCTTAACAACAGTGCTGGGACAGGCGCTGCTGCAGACCAGAGGGCAATCCTGCAGCGTGGCCTGGAGGGCTCCAAAACTTCCGACTGACATGTGTTTAACGAGCAATGGTGAGGTTAAAAGACGGCTGAGCGTAGGGCTGCAGACGCTTATTACCCGGCAGCGTTGATTTACGGCCGTGAGCGGGCTGTCTGTAATTAAGCCGGGGTCCCCGCTCCAAAGACAAGGGCTTTAAGAAGCCGTCAGAGAGCTGGCTTGACCACATAACAGGCCCTTGGATTATTCTTCCAGCATTTATGAGCTCTACAACAAGATTGCTATTTACACTCGGCTCGACAACTGAGCAAACAACAGCTTGCAACTTGTACTTAAACTAACTACTGTGAACACAGAGGTTACGCACTTCAGTTTGCTTTAGAGTCTTTTTTCTATTCGCCCTCTCAGAGAACTTTGTTTTGGTTTTGGCTAAGAATCGCTGCTTGTTTGAGGAAACGTGCACATGTGGGTATGTGCGCGCCAGAAGGAAATAGAAACTTGAGAGGAATGGGCGGACATATACAGTAAGAGAAAGAGAATGGGGGGAGGGAGGGAGGGGTGTTTGAGGGTGTGTGCGATCGAACAGCCTCCTGTCATGAGAGGCTCAATGCTCACACGCATGGTCAGCAACACGGCCTGGGGAAACAGTTCATTTACCCCTCGCCTTAAACCCTCATCGCTCTTCTGTCTTCCCTCGTCTGTCAACATCTCCCTCTCGCCTGGAACGGACAGCGGGGTAAATAGAAACCAAATCATGCACACTAACACTTCAGTCACCCAGGATTTGCAGCAAGCTCTCTCTCTTCCTTATCCACAAACTGGTCTGTTTTATTTGTCTGTCTCTTTCCACATTAGAATATCCTGCCCCTTAATCACTTAAATGTGTGTGCATGTTGAATGTTTATGTGATATGTTTGCGATTGTCTTCTATAGCGGGCCTCTCTGTCCTGATCATTGCTCTCTAAGGGTCTTGGAAGCAGCAGTGACTACATGACAATTGAAAGCGGTCCCAAAGCTCTCTGCATCTCCTCCGCCCCCCCCCCCTCCCTCTGCTTCTCTCTTCAGTCTAAACATGGGAACATCACCTACACCCTCTGAGCTAGACGCTGCACATCTCCCCAGTTTGTTGCATATTTTACATTTTCCCTCCCTTTGCTAGTACAATGCAGTGAATAGTCAGGGGAAAAGACTTTTGTGAAGTGTGAGCATTTGTGTGTGTGTGTGTGTCTTTCCATTTCTTTCTTAACGATTTGTTTTCCAGTAAATCATCAGGAATAACTTCCAGTGTCAGATCAGCGTTTGGTCTGTGAAATGTCAACATTGTTGCCGCTAACAACAGGAGCCAAGTCGAGCCCCAAGACGGCGAACAAAACTCGCACACAAAAGACAACATGCAGAAGAAGAACAGAATGGAGGGAAATATCTTACCACAGTACAGTTTCGAAAACACTAAACTGTGTACTTGTTGCTCACTCAAATCAAAACCACCATATCTTATTTCTCATGTGCTTACACCACATCATACATACAATTATAAATACATCCAGCAGATATGATTACCTGCTGTTTTGTTAGGTAGTCCGCCAGCGTATTCAGCAACTTGTAGTAGATTTCAAACCATGGTACATAGCTGCAAGAGTCAGAGAGACAGATTATTTATTAAGAACATTGAAATCATGTTATCATCTCTTTTAATAAACAGACACCATGTGATTCAGTGTTTGCGTTTATGTTGAAATAAAAAACAAAAGAGTCTCCTGCAAAAACAAATCAGTGCGTTGCAACTCATTCTAATAATTTCACTATCTGCTGGACAGTAAAAATGTAAAGAGCATTGAGTTTGTTGTGTATAGGTTTGCCCTACTACCGCGTGTATGTCCTGACTATTGTGAGTGACCTACAACTGAAAGATCAGGTGCGCACGGCACATTGATAATGAATTGTGTTCCCAGCTACTCAAAAGCACAGAGCTAGACAACAGGGGAAAAAAGTAAATGCTATCCAGTCCTTATTATGACATTCTTTGTACCCAGGGTCCTCCGCATGCTAAGGATTCCTGTCATGTATGCCCTTTAAGCCAATAGCAAAAGAAAGTAGATGAAAAAAAAACAAAAAAACAATGGAATTGATATTCTTTATAAAAAAAACAACAACATAGTTATCATGTCATGCGGAGAGATGCTATGGTTTACAAGCATGCTGCTCACAGATGCACAGGCTTAACAAAAATGCAGCCCAAGATGCCTCCTGCCCCCCTCCTCCTCTCACTGCTGCTTTTTTTTTATGCCCTTTGCATTTAAAAAAAATTGCCTTATGGAATGAATGTAATATAAATAAATTCATTAACAAGCTCAAAATAATTTATACTGCCGTGTTTGTGTTAAAGCTAATCGCTGAGTACACCCACCATAAGCTAAAAGCATCTGCAGCATGGCTTTCTTTACAGAGTTGACATATTCTTGGCCAAGTCGGGTTGCTTTCTATGTGGAAGAAGGCCAACATTTTTCTTTCGGCATAAAAGCTGCGAGGGCTCATTTAATGTTATGCAATCAAATAATAAAAACATGGTTTCCTATCAATGTATTGAATTTTGACTTAGTTTGGGGGGTTTCAAATGCACTTCTGAAAATTGCATGAATAATGATTATAAATGAGGATTTTTTTACATTATCATTAAATAAACAGCAACCCATTAATGCTTCATTAGCTTGCCTGGATGCAGGGGTTGAAGAAACAAAGTATTTGGAAAATGAGCCAACCAATCAAAGGAGTTGTTTGCTCATGTCAAAGGGTGAAAATGATGTTAAATACAATTCATTATGACGATAATTTAATACAAATAAAAACTCTGACAAAGAGCTTAAATCTGCAGTTTCATATGTATAATAAATGATGTATTTGTGAGGGGGAAGCTTGCGTTGTGTGAGTTTCTAAGCCAGTGAAGTCCTGCTCACGCAGTTGGCTGGAGACTGAGTAGTTTCCAGGGCATGGGTCACTGGCTGCTCTGTAGACTGGAATTAACACACAACAAGAAAACAATAAAGTGAACCGAATGCAAATGTTCATATCGCTAAATCCGCGAGGGGCCAATGGCAGGCCAGGTTCCTGGAAAAGTGCAGCCAAGCGCACCAATCAGAGAGGCTGAGTGACCATTAGCCTGAAACAATCAGCCTCTTAACATGCCAATATTTTGACGTCTGTGTGAAGATTTTCCTTAATCAGGTCAAATTCGCAGGAGCGACTAAATCAAACACGCGTATGTTAATTCACATGCTGACCGGATATCAACCTGAAGACCTATTTCTGCCACGTCAAACAACATATTACACAAATATCTGCATACGGGTTCAGTATACATTTAGCAATTACACAAAAAAGTTCAGCCTGATGTTATGAATAGGGGGGGGGTTGAGCCTTTGTATTATCTGACCCCAGTACGCTTGTTTAAAAAGCCAGGCTTCTGGACATTAATCCTCCATTCCTCACAGTTGAAGGGGATGTAAATAGGACTCTCGCTGTCAGAGCAGCCGTCAGGCCTCACAGATCTCACAGTCATTAAACCCCTACACCAAAGTGCTGAAAATCCTTTGTTTTAAAGGAAAATGCATAATCACTGGTGCAGGCAGCACAAATGATCAATATTCCTCTAACGTCTTCCCAAAATAGGCATTTGGGTTTCTATGCTTTCTTCAAATGTAATAGGATGAATATAATGTTAAGACGTATTGTTGTGTTCTACTTATCCTCCCCCCACCCCTACTCTGCTCTCTCTGTTGATGCAAAGTTAAAGTTTGGAAAGCTTAAAGAGATACTCCTACTCGCCACAGTTCATTGCTCAGATCTGTTTGTGCTTCGCAAATCCTCCGATAGAGAGCGAGGCATCCATCACAGGAGTGCTCAGTGTGTGGGGGCCCCGCAATCTCTCCTGCCATTTTAAACACATGTCTTCTCAAAGTGCCATGTACTCAGAGAATGAACCAGTTAATCTGCGGTCCACTCACAGCCCGCAGTGCTCTTTATCCCCGGCTCAGACTACCTAACGGCACGGAGATATCTGACAAAAGACAGGGACACAGAGCTGCCGTTGGGAGTTAAAATGATGCTATTATAGACAGGAGACGACACACAAATCTAGCTGAAATCAGACGTTTTAATATAGTTTTAACGAGCATATTATATATATATATATATCAAAAGAAAAATGTAGTTGAAATAAAAATAAACACACCAAAAAAATGTGATATTTATTTTATTCAGTACACCTCTCTGTTTGATTGGCTCCTAATATCATATAACTTTTATTAGCCCTTCTTGCAGCCATAAAGTACCTGTTGGGTGCTAAGTAAAACACTTATTCCTGTTCCTTAGATGAGTCTTAAATCTCCTTTAGTGCAGTCACCTGTAATCGTAAGTCATCTTACTCTTTGTAGAAGGCGCAGTGGAAGATTTCATTACACCTTTACTTTCACGGGTTAAGGGTTAAGTACAGGGAAGGAAGTGTCCTCCGGCGATCCTATGTGACCAAAAACTGAGGCAACGCAGTCCATAAAGTGTTTCTGAAGCGGCAGCCGTTAAAATAAAAGCTGAGGAAACACACATTCTTCCTTCCGAAATGACTCGCATTTCAACAGAAATTCCTACAAATGTGAGGGACAAAGATTTAGGGAAGATTGGGGAGTAACACTATAAAATGGTACAAGTTTTAATTAGCGTTTTTCGCCTCTTGTTTTGTTTAAAGTTTGCCTGAAGGGAGCGCGGCCCTTTCGACCACGGCTTTAGCAGTCCGACTACAAAGGGCTGTCCACATAAAACTGTCCTGCTCATTAAGGCACTTCCTCCTGTAAGCTGAGGTGACAATTTTATGGTCCCAGCACTTCAACAATCACTGAGACGCAAACTGTTTTAATTACCTTTATCCTATATCCATGGGAAGTGATAGATTCATCAAAAATTAACTAGTGGGCCTTGTTCTTCCTGCTTTACATTTCACCAAGCGCATTTTATCTGATAATTCTTTAAGATTAGCCATTTACAAGATCTGCATTTTCTTCCCCTTTTTCTTTGGTTATTATTCTTTCTTAACACAAATCAATCTTAATGTATCACTTAACTAATATGGCAAAATGAAAACACTGTTTAAAGAAAAATATTTGTCATGCTTTAGAATATTTTCACTTGTTCTATCTATGCTAAGAAAATAAAAAAAGATCATAACCCAAAAAAGGAAGCACACAAACAATTTAAATTAACGATAAAAAAAAAAACGTTCTATACGTTGTCTTATTAAAAATGAAGCAAGCCATGCAAACTACTCAAAATGCATAATGAATTTTATACATCATATGTCAAATGAATTAGCATGTCTAACTCAGCGAGAGGGACAGGGGAACCTCTGCTAATTGGCAGTGAAGCTTCATGCATAATTATGGGCCAAGCGTCTTTGCTGTCGCGCTGTGGCAGTAGCCGAATAACGAGGAGAAAAGAGAGAGAGAGGGAGAGAGGGAGCAAGAGATACGGAGGGAGAGAAAGAGAGAGAAAGGAAAGAAAAACAAAGGCCACGGAAGCTGGCCGGGGAGGGTGGGTGGTGAGGGAGGAGGGACACTGTTCTTCACAGCAGCTCATCAGGGCAGCGACAAACCCACGACTGTCCATCAACAGCAACACGCACAGCGCACACACACATAGACCAACACACACACACACACACACACACACACACACACACACACACACACACACACACACACACACACACACACACACACACACACACACACACACACACACACACACACACACACACACACACACACACACACACACACACACACACACACACACACACACACACACACACACACACACACACACACAATGCTGCCTTACACCAACAGAGAAAAAGAAAAGGCTTTGTGCTCCATTTCCAGTTTGTTGTTTGTTTAACTGCTTAATACATTCATTAAAAATGTATTTATATTGTATATTTTCCTCAGTTTATTCTAAAGTGCATAAGCCTGTCCACTGAGATTAACACTGGAATGCTCCTTCTTTGTAACGTTAAGGTAATTACATCTGTAAAAATATTGTGTCAACATGCAATTACATGGGAATTAAATGATAATAGCCTTTGTTGCAGAGTAATTATGCAAAGAAATGCAATTTTCCATGAGTTTGGTATCCTCATTTACGTACGCTGTGATAAGATGAATCCACCTATGAAATATCAAAAACTGCTAAATTTCTGGATAATTATAGGCACATCACTAACATATTTGTGTGGGCAGATGAGAATATAAATGTGTTATTCTGGCATAGTGCAGCTCAGTGTGAAGTGTGAGAATGAATAGAAATGCTGTCTAAAAAAATCAGTTTGCCTTTCTAAGATCTAGTAAATTAATTTTTTTCATCAAACTTGAGAAATAAATGCAGCCCTACAGTATATACAGTATAGATAGAGTATATATATATATATATATATATATATATATATATATATATATATATATATAGCTCTGAGACCAATCCATAGATTATCTTTTTTTTAAAAGGGCAAAACAACTCTTGGTTATTTGAATGGGAAAACAAAGGCACTGGTGTTTGAAAAGGTCTTTTTCCTCACATTCTCGTGATTCAGATTTTTAAATATGAAAGGCTGATTTTTATATGTTTGGACTTGTGAAGTGCAGCATAACTTCTAGAACATCCAGTTATCTATTGACATTATTTATGGGAATTGGATGTATTTGTTCTTTTAAAAAAATACAAATGGTATGAAACCTAGTGTTAAAGATTGTCTTACAGTAAGCAGTAAGTTCATTAGGACAACAAGAACAAAATACAAGACAGAAATAAAACAAATGAAATAGACACGTACAGTATCTTGGAGTATTAAAAGCAAAACAAGAATTAGTGAGCATGTGAACGTGCATGTGTGCATGTGCATGGTGTGTGTGTGTGTGTGTGTGTGTGTGTGTGTGTGTGTGTGTGTGTGTGTGTGTGTGTGTGTGTGTGTGTGTGTGTGTGTGTGTGTGTGTGTGTGTGTGTGTGTGTGTGTGTGTGTGTGTGTGTGTGTGTGTGTGTGTGTGTGTGTGTGTGTGTGTGTGTGTGTGTGTGTGTGTGTGTGTGTGTGTGTGTGTGTGTGTGTGTGTGTGTGTGTGTGTGTGTTACCTGAGCAGGCATATGCAGACCCGGCAGCCTTGAGTGAGTCGGCAGAAACCAAACCTCTGCTTGCCGTCGATGTCCGTCAGCACAAAGGTGAAGTTCTGCCCCACCTGATTCTGGGAGACCCTGGGGCCAGACATAGGGGACACATACTCACACAGGGCCAACACCATAATGACTCAACAATCAACTGAATACAATTGGGTGCAGTAAATCTACAAAATCATATACACTTAGAATACTATATAAGAAAACACAATGTTGTCTGGCTGGATTAGAACCAAACTCATTCTCAGACAAAATCTCACCATGAGCTAATTCTCTAGTCTTGGTCCAAATCTGATGTCACATCTGAATGGCAGCCAATATGGCTGCTTGAAAAACTGTACAAATCTTTTTAAAGCCCAAGGTACATTTGAGAGAATCTCTGCACATTCCTAAACCACTAGATGGCAGCAGCTCAGCTTCAGTAAAAGAAAGAGCAGCCCCCCCCCATTTCTCTCTCTGTGTCTTTACAATGGGTATTTTAACATGTCATTTTCCATGCTCAAAATAAAGAAGTCGGTACTTTTCAGAGAGCAGCTGGCCGCATCAGGCCTATATTATTAGCAAAGGAAAAGACTCTTCCTTAGAATCTGTGCTCTCTAACTCTCAGGAATTTACTGTATAAACTACTGTGCACAACTATTCAAGTGCGCAGGTAACTGATGACCTCATCAGCATCGTACCTCGTTATAGTGTCCTCAGCATCAAAACCTTTACATTTTTTGGGATATGTTAATGTTTTTGGGATGTTTTTCGCAGGTACAGCTAGCACAGATTGTGTTCAAGAAATGTTCAGATCTGCAGGGGTTCAATACCTGAGAGGCAACTAGCAATCACAATATGAAATACACTCATCATTACACTTTGAAAGTTAGTAAATCATCCTGTGAATGTTCATAGGAATGATGGTAATTTCACCGTATCAGTGTGATACGAAAAACACACATCATCTCATTTCCTTTTTTCAAATGCACATGTGTATGTGTATTGTAGTGTTTTTGTGTGTACGTGCGTGTTTATGTGTGTGTGATTGTGCGTGCGGAGTGTGTGCATGTTTTCAAAAGAGGTGGAAGTGAGCTGTAGTGCTTAAACGAAGAAGCATTGAGGGAGAGGAATCGTACCTTTCCACGTCAAAGGGAAAGCAGAACTTTGGTATCGTCTGAAGGACCTCCTGAGAAACCAGAACAGAGAGAAAGACACACACCTTTTAAGAGAAAGACACATATCAGGGAAAACAAATAATACCTGTGCACTTCAATACGAAAATCTCTTGGGCTTACACTAAGTGGGTGCTATCAACTGGCTAAACAAAATGAGGATTAATGTTAAATGCTGCTGATAGCAATCAGACAAAGTCTTCACATCCCAAACACTGCAGCCTAAATGCACTTAATCCAAATGAATGGGCAATATAAACCCCTTCAATTGGCAGAACACAGTGAAAAGGTTCCCTTTTTTTGCCGAGATTTGGGAGGGATCCTCGATCCACAGCTTGAATAATTAGCAGTTAATAAGTTCATCGATTATCGGGTGCCAAAGGGAGATGAAAAGATAAAGGGAGAGCGAGAAGGAAAGAAAGAAAGAGAGAGAGGAGAGACCGGGGACACAACACTAAGGCGATGGTGGCAGATTGTAGTGACAATGGGCTAAGCAGCTCTGAGGGGTTAAGATGTAGGGGGGTGGGGGGGTACAAGCCTCCGGGGCTTTACCTCCCAACACCTCCCTTGTGGGATGGGGGAGTGTAGGGAGGCTGAGGGTCTGCAAGCGAGGTGGGAGGGAAGGGGAGAGGGGGGCAACTTTTCACCAGCAGCATATGGATTTAGACAGGGAACAGGGACAGAGTGGAGCACCATATGGGTGAGCCTCTCCAGACCAGAGGAACCTGCTCCCCGCTCTGACTGTGGATACGTCTGTGAATATTTTTTTTATTTATATATATTTTTTGTAATATATGTTATTGACGGTGAGAAACGGCATATCCGTCTCCCTGTTTGTACCACACACACTGATAATAAAGTTGAGTTTGACTATGATTATGGATCTATCTGTGGCTCTGTCTGTGGCTCGGCCTGTCTCTCTGTCTGTGGTTCTGTCTGTCTACCCTCTCACTGGCTGCTAACCTGGCACAGAGCGGTCACCAGGCTCCGGGTCTTTTCCCCCCGTCTGTCTTCCTGCTACCTCTTCCTGTGTTGTGGCCCGGCTCTGCCAGCCTCACACACTAATCCCTGGGACAGGGTGTCTGTCTGCTCTGGCCTCCCTCGCCGTCTCTCTTTCTCTTGGTCCGCCTGCCAAGCTCGGCCACTGAGCCCAAGGTCTGTCTCTTCTCTCTGAAGGGAGACGTTCGAGCCGAGTGATGCAGCTGCTCCACAACCTCTCACTCTGCCTCCCCCCCAGAGACGGATCCGAACGACAGGTTGGGTGTCTTCGGCTCCATTCTGTGGCTAAGACCTCGCTGTGGGGAGTATGTCACTGATCGCCCCCCCCCTCCTGTGCCCCTCCTTATCAAAACTTAAAGCTGCCACCCCAGCACAACACGACCATCGCCACAGACAAGCCAGCAACAGCAACAATGAGCTATGACAGAAGGGGGGGGGGCTGTGTGTGTGTGTGTGTGTGTGTGTGTGTGTGTGTGTGTGTGTGTGTGTGTGTGTGTGTGTGTGTGTGTGTGTGTGTGTGTATTTGACTGTATGATGTATGTGACTGCCTGCCTACTTCAAGGACTTTGTGCATTCAATGTGAGAGGGTGGTTAAGCATGTGCATTTGTACGTGTTTGTGTGTATGTGGGTGGGCGGCTGAGTTTGACGTGTGTGTGTGTGTGTGTGTGTGTGTGTGTGTGTGTGTGTGTGTGTGTGTGTGTGTGTGTGTGTGTGTGTGTGTGTGTGTGTGCCCACATATGGAGCATACGGGAGGGGCGGGAAGGCGAGGCGGGGTGGGTGGGAAGTGGTTGTTTTTACTTATCAGGATCTGTGATAAAATTGAGAACTCAACAAAGACTGAGGGCTCGGTGGCAGAGGAGGTCTTCGTCTCTGCTGTGTGTCTGTGTGTGTGTGTGTGTGTGTGTGTGTGTGTGTGTGTGTGTGTGTGTGTGTGTGTGTGTGTGTGTGTGTGTGTGTATGTGTGTCTCTTGGCGTGTGCGGCTGTAAAACTGTCACACACATCAGAGCTGCCATCGCTGTATGCGTTTGCTACTATTATTAACCACTATGTACGCACACCAATATGTTCCAGAGAGCCCTCCCTGGCGCACTGCATATGGCACACAACCCAAACAGACACACACGTGCACAATCACACACAAACACACACAAACACGCTATCTTAATAAATAAAAACATTTGACTTGCCAGATTTGAGAGTTGTCACAGCCCCGCCCACATCAGTTGTCTCTGTTTGAGTGACAGTGTAGGGGCTGTAGAGACTCTGATCTCATACGGGACCAGAGGGAAGTGATGTGTTTGAATGTGTGTATAATGTGACAGCAGACATGCTTTATATAAATATATTTATATACATTCTTCATACCATATACTGTTTACATATCAGTCTTAGAGCCTCCCTTAGGAATCTGAAGCCATACAGTCTTTTATTTTAATGTGTTGTCTTTAGCCATTAAAGAGACTTTATTAAATCAGACAATAGCTACGTTATCCCTACCGTATGTATCAATGCACTATAGCAGTAGTTCCCAAACTTTTTCTGTCAGGCCCCCCCTTTGGAGAAAAAAAAAAGTCGGGCCCCCCCAACACAAGTCAGGCTCAGTGGCAGTGCCAGAGATTTTATTTTGGGGGTGCTGTGGGGTAGCTTGACGTTTCATAGAGAGTGCTGAAACATTTAGGGTTTCCCATTAATGTACCGGTCGCTACAGTGGAATTTTCTACTTTAACAATCCCCACGCACACACAATGTACCCGCGACTGTTACAATGAAGGCTCGATAATCAGCTCACGGCATATAGGTGTAAGCAGGGGTAAAGTGCTATTTTTATAGGTGGTCTGTGGACCTTACATAGGGGGGTCCAGGGGCAAGCTCCCCCGGGAAGATTTATTTTTAAATATTGAAGTTAAAAGCATCAATCTGGTGCACTTTGAGAGCAAAATGAAGAGATCTATGGATACATCTCTCAACACCCATTTGAAACAGAACTGTAAACAGATTTACTTTTTCTTTATGGATATTTTACAAATCACCCTTTTAAACTTTATTATTTTTTTACTGTCATATAGTATTTCATACCTGTTTTTCATTTATTCTCTTATTTTTTTTATAACTATAATGATCATATAAATCTGTGTCTCGGAAATAATTGTTTACATTAATGGTGACCAAAACGTTTGAGACCCACTGAGATAACACTGAGAGTCCTTTAGCTCACTGAGTCTCTCAGTCTGACAGGAGAGGACTCTCCTCCACTTTGTTGTTGAAAAAACTCCTTATATCGGTTAGCGTAGCTCGCTAGCACAACAACGATCTCTGGTACCGGTGCGCTCTCTCTCGCTCGCGCACACACACAAAATGGCTCGTTTCACACACACACAGAGCCGAGCTTTAATGAAACACAGTAACCCAGACGTAATAGTACTGTATCATATTATTTTCGAATCAATAATTTTTCAAATTATGATTTTCTTTTTTTTTTAATAACCATTTTCCCTCCTCGTCTCCCCCTTTCATGCCTCTGCGCCCCCCAGGGAACCACTGCACTATAGGGATAACACTTCCATAATGACTTGATAAGCTGTTGTTTGTTTATTTCTGTTCATTGATTGGTTGAAATAACGTAAATCATAGTGAGAACATTTCCAAAACCATTTAAGGTCTTACTTTGTGCTCTTGGGAACTCAGATCTGACTAACAGTCCAAAGCCTAAAGATATTCAATGATAAAGCAGTAAACAGTGACATGTGGGCGACTAAAATCAGTAAATGTTCGACATATTAGCCTGAAGAGATTCTGCCTTCTGGTTAGTCGACATATTGGTTCAGCTCTAATGTATTTACATTAATATAATACCAACTCTTCTTTACTTCTTTTACTTAATGTTTTTTATGAATGGAAAATCAATACAAACTTTTAAGGGAAATTGCTGGAGAGAAAAAATAATCATTATGTTATTGTTGTAGTGTATGAGGTCAAGAGGCACACTGAGATTTACAAACATAAATATAATGTATGAAAATAATGTATTTTTAGGTTCTTACAAAATTAATAAAATGGCATGTCATTAGTGGCCTGCTTTTTATAATCAGGGTCTGGATAATTTACAGACTTCACTGTCAAAACTCCTTATTCGATCGAGAAATCAGCTAGAAAGAAGTCCCATAAGGGTAAAGGGATGTGAATATCTTGCAAAAAAAATAAAACATATCTGAAAACCCGAGAATAAAACCAAAACTATCTGTATGGCATACCACTAGTAAGTGAGAAAATATGTTTTGGATGAATCGCCCCTTTATCGTGAGTTCAACAGTGTTCCTGTTCCAACATCCCTTTGAGTTTTTAACCAAGAAGACAGCTTGTATGCAATGTGCGACTCATAATCTTACTTTTCCTCATCTGGCAGTCTGTTTTCTACATCATACCTGTGGAACTGATAACTCTCACTCGCATCTCTTTCCACGTCCCTCTGTCCATGACTGGGCCCTATACCGTGGGGATATGTCTAAACAGGAACGGCACAAAGGGGGGTGTTCTTCCGCAGTTTTTAGTACAGTGAGCCCACCACACACACACACACACACACACACACACACACACACACACACACACACACACACACACACACACACACACACACACACACACACACACACACACACACACACACACACACACACACACACACACACACACACACACACACACACACACACACACACACACACACACACACACACACACACACACACACACACACCCTGCTTGCCATTTTCCCAAGACAAAAGAAAAAGAGGCAGCTAATATATTTGCAGCTTTGTAAGGGGGGGGGGGGTTGGTGGGGAGGTGGAGGAGGAATCTGCTGCTAGGCTGGGCTTGGCAGACAGTTGTGTGTGTGAGTGTGTGTGTATGTACTGTTTATCGTGAGTGGAGACAGGGGTATCACTCAGTGAGACAGAATACTCTGGGTTCCCCCAGCGGACGATCCTGCTATCACTGCACCACAACACTACAGCAGCACACAGCAGCACACAGCAGCACACAGCGGCTTTGCATGGCGGCCCTGCAGGATAGCAACATACAATGGGGGAAACGCAACAAACTTTGCAGCACAGAGCGACAATTTCGCTTTTATACTCTTAAAAATAGATCTAGACTTGACTTTTATACATGCTCTAGCCTAATTATATTAAAAGTAATTGTGGTGGATTAAGCTATAGTTAAGGCATACAGGGGTATGGAGGGATTTGACAGGTGACAGATCATACTCTGTGGGCTCTATGCACGCAACACCTTTTTTTGGCCACTCCCCAACACTAAAAAGGATCAAAAAAACAGCTTTTAAGATCACAGCAAGTGGACAGAATGATGTTAAACAGTTTGTTATTAACGGATTAAAAGCAAAACTCTGCATGGGCCATGGTGTTTCATTTTGGGTGTGAACTTCATGAGCAACCTTCATTTTCCCATACGCTTGCGAAGAAAGAGGTGAGAGGCAGGAGTGTTGCAGAGAAATGGATTAAAAAAAAAAGGCAAGTAAGGAGTTAAAGTGAAAAAGGCCAAAAATCAAAAACTATGAGTTTTTTTTTTTAACGAAAGTTAAAGAGAAGGGGAGAGGCAAACAGAGAGATTGACAGAATTGAATATGTTGTGGAAGGAGCGATGGAGAAGATATTCGATGGACGGACACAGCAACAGAAGGAACGAGGGGAAGGAAGGGGGGGAGAGAAGAGCAGCCCAGTTCATGCCCCTCTCCCCAAGCAGCGAGGACTCCTCCCTGGGGGGACTCAGACTTTAAGCCCCTGCCCTGCTTTATATTCCCCTGGCTACTGCAGCCAGATCAATCTAGCTAGCTTCCCAGTGTAACTCAACCTAGTTCATAGCAGCGTGGCCCCCAGAGCCCCCCATACAGGCTGTGGTTCTGGGAGGAATGGAGGCCAGAGGCAGGCACATTTGTAAATGTACCACTGGTATACCTATATTAGAAACACACTTTAAGAAGGACTATATCAGTGTTTTTGCATGTGTTAGCCCATTACTTCAATTCACATATACTTTACATTACTGTCAGCCGTTTTCAAAGCATGCTGTGCTGTTTTAGATTTTCTGAATGGGATTTTTACTGTATAATCCATCATAGTGAACATTGTGCCGGCTTTTATTTTTTTGTCAAAGTTAATTTATTATTTCCAGGTAATGCAATTGAAAGACTGATTTGAAAAGCCTGCGCTGCGTTACCACACAAAAATAACATAACTCAAAATAATGCAAACAAGATGTTCACTGTGATGAATTACCTACGTTTTTGCCAGACGAGTTTTCATACCATATGGACATAAATAGAAATCAATTTATGTTTTGATGGTAGTAAAACAAATTTGAACTTCCAAGAGTGTACTGCACATATCTGTGAGGATTTAACAGTGACTATGCAAAGCTCTGGAGAGTGTGTCACACGTGGTGAGCTAATGTGCACGAGTCATCAAAGGACTGGTTAGGGCAGCATAATATATTGGGGGTTTTATTTAGCTGTTAACTTGCAGAATAACCACATTGCGTGGGCAGCAATATTGCACACAGATTGATTTATGTTTAAGTAAAAAAGTAGCAGTAATGCACTTATAAAATGTATATATTGGAGTATTTTGTGTTCAGTTTAATTTACAACAGAGCAAAATCTGTTAAAAATAGACAATTTCAGCCAAAACGATTCTGTGAGGTTAAAAATGTCAAGATAACTTAGGATGTACAAAGTTAACAAAGAGGACATCAGCTGGAGAAGTGGCCAATAGCGATGCCTCTTTGCTTATCGCTCCCATTTAAAGTCTACAAAAAATAATTTGTGGAATTGTCAAAGATTAAATGCCTTGTTTTAAGGGAAACATGCCCAATGTTTGCGCACATAAGCCAATTTCCCACGGGGGTCGATAAACATGTTTCTGATTTAAATTCCGATACAAATAAGCTATAACATAAATAAATGAACAGCTGGTTCCTCCTCACAACTCTATTTAGAATTCATTACCTTTTAACTATGGCAACTCTGTATTGCAAAGTGTAGTGAGCAACGGTCTGTTGAACACATAAATAGTTCACATGAATATTGTCACACCTCACACGATCTTTTTTTTTTTTTTACTATTCATGTATATGAAAGTATTCCCCAACTGATGCTCGCTCTGCTGGAATCAAAAGTATGCTTTAAGGTAAAAGTCGAGAGGGACCAGTTCCTGTTGAATGTGTTTAATAACAGCAAGAAAAGCAGCGTGTGCAGAGCTATCTTTTCCATATGTGTCAGGCGGTATAATGGAGTTTTGGGCTGCAGTGGTTTGCAGGCAGGGACGCTGGTTATCCAGCCAGCACTTCAACAGTATAATGACATCGTCAGCAGGGCTACTCACACATCAGCGCCGGAAACCACAGTGTCTCCACTCACCCTTCTTTCACCTCTTCGTCCCACATGCTCTTGTGCCCTCTTCATCACCTTCTCTCTTCCTCTTCCCTTCTCTCACATTCCCTCCATCCCCCACTCTCCGTCCTCTTTCACCTCCCTCCCAAACCCCCTGTCGTCATCTTAGAATCCCCCCCTCCTGTACACCCCACCTTTTCCTCACCCTTACCAGCACCCCTCGTCCCCCCTCTCACCCCCCTTTTCCCAATTAGTCTGTCTGTGTGCAGCTACCCAGCCGATCTCTGCCCATCCTGCCGGTGCTGGTTCGCTCACCGAGCCCCTCTGGCGAACATGACAAAGAGAGATCCTCAGTATTCAAACAGACACACACTGCTTTCAAATGCCGAATGGCAGGGTCGACCTGGGTGCAGCTTTAAGCAAAATATTCAAATTCTCAGCCTTTCTTTTTTAAGAATTTGCATGGATATGCATTCATTTGCAATGTGTAAAGGCACAAGGACAGCTGAGCCTTGGTTGATGGAGAGAGAAAATACATAATGCAGAATAAATATATATGATGGTATGAAAGCTTGATTGGGTGGACTGTTGAATTGAAACTAGGAAAAACGTTTAACACAACGATACATGTCGATTTTTTGGCACCGAATAATTGATGAACTGATAACTGACTTTTATCAGGTCTTTTAAAGGGGAAGAATCAGTCTGTGTTCTAATATAGGGTAAAGGACAAACTTCCTGAACAATTTCCTGTTTCCTCAGTGATATCAAATCTGGACCATATACTGAAGGTTACTGAGAAAGAAAGAATGAAAAGCATAAGAGTTGGAGAGAATATAATATCTAAGTGTTTAATGCTCTATTAAAATGTATGGAAAAAAACGTTGCATTCAAATTGTAGATCCATGAGAAGATGTAGCACTAGTTGTGACGAGCAGTTGTTGTTCCTTTCAGGCAAAAAAAGACAAAAGGGCTGATTCCTATTCCTCCATTATTATTCCTATTATTATAATGCTTTACAAGTGTCAAACAATCTATACGAGCAAGTCCAATAATGTTTACCAAACCTCTCTTCCTGAACAATAGTATTATTTTATTAGACCAGCAGATAAACCCACGTATGCTAGTGACTGGAAAATGTTGTTTAAGGCATATCAAAGCTAAGAACTGCTTGACCACAGAAAGGCATGCATACCAATGTGATGTGTTTTCAGAGTGCATGTCAAAGCTACAGGTTATTATCCTGCTTTTGCTACAAATGAGCAAGGTGAGGGCTAAGCAATACTGCTTTGTATGAATGTTATGAGAGTGGAACCCAGGATTCGATCCCTGATGTCAAGACATTTCCGCGTTTGGAGAGGAGAAACCTTTTTGGCCTACATGTCGAAGGAGGATAAATGACGACAATAGATGTCATGATTATTCTCAGAGGGAATATCACGGGTTTATGGGTATGAATCAAGGGATTCGATTTTTAAGTTTGGTTTCTAATAATGTCATTAGGGTTTAATGGTAGAACACACTTGGTAATATGAGGTCCCTGCAGGTTCGGAGAGTAATCAGTAAAACCTTGAGCTTGTGATTTCCAAAATAGGGATGTCCTGACAGCATAAAAACGGTTCTAATAACAGTAAAATTCCATGATTCTCGATACCCAAGTCGATGCAAAATACATGATTGTGTTTTTAATTAAATATTTGCTTTGACTATTGGCATCAATCAGTTTCATTTTGCATGTTTAGCTAGTGTGATAAAGTTAAACAGGTTATAATTCCTTCTCATATATTTTTTATATTGCTTTCTAAACATCTGTATTTATTCAAGTTTCCTTAAAAAAATGAAATTGCATTTAGTTTATAGTTTAGTTAAAATCATGATTTACTTTTCTACAGAATAATGATTGAACGCGTGAAACTAAACAGAAATACCATACCTTATTTTTTAGGGGGCAACTGAGTGCAAAAATGATCTTGTGCAGACACAGAGGGAAACTAAAAGAAGGTTTAGAGATAAAGCAGACAAAGGGAAAGACTGAGAGAGACACAGAAAATGACAGACAGAGACGGGAGAGATGGCAATGAGGCCAGATAAAAAGATGGAATAAAAAAAGCTAGAGATGGTGAGGAGAGTAGCCGCAGAACAACGGGCAGAGACACAGGCTCCTCTGGCCACAGCAGATCTCAGACCCTGCAGAGATTCCTTTCATTAGGCTTTAATAGTATGCTGCCGGCTTGCCATTCTGACCCGCGCTCTGTGCCAGTAATAAGAACGGCCTTCAAAGCTGGACCAAAGCACCAGAGCTGCTTGAGAGGGGGAAGGTGGGGTGCACTTTCAAATTGACACGGGGGCGTTACATTTTCACATCCTTGCTCACTCTGCCTGGGCTGATAGGAGAGGGAAATGTGGGGAAAGGAACAGTTTTGTCTTTCTGGTTGTTTTTTTTTTACTCGCCTCCGTTAGATTTTCTTTCCTTATTCAGTGTGTTAGGGGAGGTTATTTTGGTTCAGTCCCATGTTACCAAAGCTCCTCTCCAGGAGGTGTTGAAGGTGGCATATTGATCTTATGGCCTCTTCAAGCACATGCCAACACCTGACAGGTATATGTGGTCATATATCCATATGTGTATGTGCCACCTCTATAGCGATATGGAACCCTGTTTGCTGAAAATATTTGTTATTTTTAAAATCTGCACTTCTAGACCCCTAAAGGATATCAAAGATGCCTTAGCCAAGGACAGAATAATGGCTTTGGTTTTCCCCTCCTGTGAAGCACAACAGCACACACTTCCACCGGCCTCAACACCTTTCAACCCCCTCTTGATTGGGACACGTCACTGGAAAATTCCAAATACTATCCCAGAAGCAATAGTATTTGTCCTGGCTCAAGTTTAATAATAACGATAGGGAAAATGTTGCTTGAAATCTTTTATTTTCTCTTTGGGCTATATAGTGCACATGTAGCACCAATGTATCAATTTGTGTTAACAGGAGCGATAAGATCCCCTTAACCTCCCACTGTCCAACCCCAAAGTCATTCCTCCGTCTATCAGCTGTTAATGAGTCACCTCTAATATAATAACAATGCACAGGGGTAGTTTAAATGTGATCCATTGTGCTGCACTCATTTATTTTCAGCTTTTTACATAATGGATGTATTTATTTATGTTATGAGGTGAGGGGGCATATTGCTTGGAGAATAAGTACTATATGGCATCAACAATAACAGTGTGCATTATTCCAGTGCTAATAACCTGTCCTGCTGATGTCCTTTCTACATATCACAGATGGGCTCAGACAGGGGAGAGCGGCAGTATTATGCCTCTGCCGAGATCTTCCACTGAATATATTACCATGTGATAGGGGGAGATGTCTCACTCCCTAACACACACACACACACACACACACACTTGTAGTGTTGGGCCAAGAGAGCTGCATATGCCCCAAACATACAAGCATGGGCTTCATTAATGAAGTGCCAAGAGGAGAGAGAGAGAGAGAGAGCGCATGCGTGTGTGTGTGTGTGTGTGTGTGTGTGTGTGTGTGTGTGTGTGTGTGTGTGTGTGTGTGTGTGTGTGTGTGTGTGTGTGTGTGTGTGTGTGTGTGTGTGTGTGTGTGTGTGTGTGTGTTTGTGTGTGTGTGTGTGTGTGTGTGTGTGTGTGCACCAAGCAGCCGGGGGGGATTTCCTTCTTTAAGCTCTTAGCTCCCACTGGGCCTCGCTCGACTGTATGAACCCTGATGTGGGCCTGCCTCTAACACATGGCGTCACACACACACACACTCACACAAAGATATACCCTCGCACACACGTACACACAAAGAATGTATACATTGAAGCTCAGCAGGAGGGCGGCACTGGCTCCAAAACATTTGGCTGTGGACGTCTCATTGACAGATGTACATGGAATCTAGCGGTGGAGGTCAGGTCATCGCTGCACCCTCCTCTTCCTCCTTCTTCCTCCTTCTTCCTCCCCTCCCTCCCTCTCTTCATCCTTCTCTTCCTTTACAAAACACCCTAAGTGCTTTGCTATTGCCTCTGTCCGTAGCTGGTGGCTGTGCCCTGTATGTAGGGGTGGTTAAGGAGACTTGCACGCCAATTAAGCCCGATACTTGTGATTGTGTGATATCTCTGTTGGCAACAGCAGTGTGCGGTTATGGTAAGCCTGGCATCTTTTACCGTAAATATGAGCTTCCTGGTTGACAGGGACAACCTGTTTCTAAGTGTAGAGATTCACTCTTTCTTCCTCTGAATGCAGCCACAATGCTGAGGGAGTTTTGCAGCTATCAAGAAAACGTTTGAGAACATGTACTGCAGTATTACACTAGTTCAGTTTGGTAAACCCAATAAGCAGATCTGGCAGATTAATGTACAATTCAAGATGTCATAAAGCAAAACAATGTCTTAGCACATGACTAAAAACCTCCCTGTTCCCTATTCTAACATCTCTGTTCCCTTACTGTGGCTACAAAGTCAGTTTCTAACTGTTGTTAAACTATTGCATTTAAAAAATCTGTGATAAACATCCAGAGTGATGAAGCTTGATGACGCAAAGATTTAACTTAACTAACTTGTTCATCGTTTTTTTTACCCAGTAATTTGGTATTTTTCTATTGACCATGAACATCATTTATGTTTAGCAGGAACTAGTTTAGTCCAAATACACCATCTATTTACTGTACCTTGCTTTTGGAACTGGGAGTGGCATATTAGTGAACTAAAATAATATATCTAGCTGAATCCAATGCTGTCTGCCTGCAACTTGGGAAACACGAGCCACCAACAGTTTTTTACTCGACCGCCAAAACACACCACTGCTTCCTTTTCGCCGGTCACTGTGCGATGCTGGAGAGATGTGAGCAGCGGGGCGTAAAAACACTTCTCCATGCTCCCATCTCCACCACCCATCGTCTCTTAGGAAGCCAGCCCAGAGGTCAGCGCAATCAGGATCCATGAGCAACAAAGGGCTCTACTTAGGCGTCCAGCTCAGTGCCCTAGCCATAGGCCAGTTTAGTGGGCCGAGACTGTCTATTAGGCAAGACCCTGGAACACCCTAGGGATCCAAGGTGAAAAGGGTTAGGGAGAAGAATAAAAACACTATCAACCCAGACGCATACACACACATATTCTCCAAGACATACACAGATAATATGAGGCCTTGTTTGACACCGCTGTCAGGGTGCAGTGAAGGGGAAAGACGAGACCCTGTGACACGCTTAGATATCACACCCGTACGTACACAAATACACACATTCAGGACTCTACTTTTCCACACACACAAACACAAAAAACGTATCAATTTCCATCTTTTTCATCTCTCAGTTTCCCGTACTTCTTGCCTTGCTGTTAGAGCTTCACAAAACTGGCTCTAGCAGCATCTAAAGAGCTGGCAAAATATGCTAATTTTCAACAGCATGTCACTACCTCTCTGTCTCCTATCTGTTTGGAGGATGGGTGGGGAAGTTGGCCCTTGTGATAAGACTAGTCTGACAGAGGTGCTGTACTTTTTTCTGTAGCATCATCCTTTTACTGCCATCAACCATTCCACGCCTTCCTCTGTCAACCACAGTCAGGCTACACAGATGCGCCGTCTGGTGCATTATCATTGACGATATCACTGACTTTATCACTAATAGGTGGTGTTTCGCATCTGAACTTGTTCATTTCTCAGTAACTGTGAAAACAACCTTATCATTGGAGTGTGGCCAACATTTTATGATGGGTTTGTAGAATAACTCCGACTTATCACTGTCTTTTTTCTATTCTGTGATTTCCATGCCCCTAACGTTGTTTCACCTTTCCATCTTCAATCTTGTGACTCCTTCACCTCCGGCCAACTTTAACATTTTGTTCCATAACTTTTTTTATAAACTAACCTGCTTTCAATTTTCAATCTCTTCTAGTTTTCTATACTGTGCTCACCATCACGGCACAAACCACAGTGACAGTTTTATCCCAACGGCCATAAGACTGATCAACTCCTGAGCCCTGTTAAGTGCCTTCAGAACTTTAAGCATTCATAACATATTGATTTATTGATGTATTACTTCAATAAGCAGTATTTTGTTCTTGTACAGTATTTGATCCAACATTCTATTTTTAGCTCTTCTTATTCAATTGTACATGTATATAGTTTACTTCTGCATTACTTGCACACTGGTCAATTTATCTTGCACTATTTTATTTGTATTCTGTTTCTTTCAGCACTATTTCCCTTTAATTCATTGGTTATGTCATTTATATTTATGTTGCATTGTTGAAGGAGAATTGGACTTAAAAGTTGAATTGCCATAACTACACTGTCGCTACAGTACATATGACAATAAAAACTTTGAATCTTAAATCTTGAATCTTTTCGGTGCTATAAGGTCTCAACTGAGGGCCACATGTCATTACCTTTTGCATCTCTGGCTCTGTGCTACTGATCCTCCACACACCCACCTCCACTCCTCCACAACCACCAACTATTTCCTCCTCTCCTTAGAGTTAACACTTGTCCACCAGCTCCCCTCCTTTACCTTAAACCCTCAGACCCCTCCTACCTCTACCACTAAATCCTTCCCCCTTCTCGCCTCACCCACCCAGGACCTGCCCATAGCTCTGGCCACCAATCACATGATGTCAGGCAGCCTGTCCTGAAGGAGCATGGTGTCAGAGCAACACTCAGAGTTGCCAAGGTTGAAGCCTCGAGAGACTTTCCGCCCCGCCCCCCCCCCCTTCTTTTTCTGTCCCTCGCTCTTTTCCTGTCTGGCTGATGACACAGTGGGCTTTTGAGCAGAGATGGATGTACAGAACTACGTGAACGGAAATAAGCCAAGTTTAGCCAGAAGTCATGGCATCTCAAAAAACCTTGACAGTCGTTCAAACTAAATACGCACAAGGACAGTACCATTTGAATCTTATGAGTGCGGTTACATTTGAAGGCCGTTGCTACATTTATCTAGCCCCCATGAATAATTTTCCAAAAGCGGATGATATGATGTTAAGTGAATGCAAACGTCTCTCTGCTACTGTGAAGTGTGATAAAGTAAATATTTGTACCTGCTGTACAGGTATTTTTGTAAAGCAATTTGTCAGTTCAACTGATCCAAAAGGCCAGAGCCAGATTTTAGGCATCTTGCTTTGCATCAAATTGTTACACTTACACAAAGAAATCTCCACAATCGAAGAAGCAAAGATAACACTTACTCCACCTAAGCTCATTTGTCCAAAATGCAAAGTAGCATCAACGCGTAAAATGCTTTCAATACGCTCTGTGACTCTAGGGAAACTCTTTCTTTGCTCCAGGGATTGCTCTCTGCAACACCCAAATGTTCCTAATGCAAAATAAAAAAGGCCTGCTAGAAAATGTAGAAAGTCACAGGAAAATGTACTACATGACTACATTCTACACAACATATGTACTTGAGTGCAATAAATGTCACACATTGATTATACATAGCAAGGTTTAAATCTGTATCAAAGCATGGATTTCCTTTTAGAATCAGATTTCACCTACTCTAGCCTTGGTATAAATGAAAAACCGCATGTTATACAGTCAACTCTATGCAGTATGCAGCAGAGAGATCAAAGGTTTCCCTATTAAAATGTGTGGAATGGCCATAGAGAGTTAACATCAACTTTAGTTCATATCCGAGAGTAAAATCTATTCATTATTCAATATTTTCTTTATTTCTCTCTGGATATTATGCTGCAACCGGCCTGGTGGTTTATGTGTAATTTGCAATTTTCAGCAACAGTGTCTTTAGAGGGCAAATATGACAGAAGGTGTTTAAAAGCCAGATTGTTGATGAACGGCAGGCAGCAAGAGATACAAATGGATATAAGGGATGGACAGAATAATAGGAATGCATAGGAAAACCAATACTAAACAATGACATGCCAAGAAAGCAAACACAATGTTATCTCCCTGTGAATGGAGATGAGGAATGTTAGTGAAGAGTAGCGAGTTTGCAGAATGTGAAGTTATGTTTCTATTTCATGAGAGTAGAGAAACTATTTTACCAATTTACACGGAGCATGGTTTGGTGAGGGTGTCTATGTAAAAGACACAGTCGTTTCTCTACAGCCAGCTTTTGGAATTTGTTTTCTTACATTGCAGGTAAAAGGAAAAGGCTTAGAAAGGCTGTAGATTTTACTTAAACACAAACCTTTAGGTATATCTTCAAAATGCACAATATAGAGAGAAACCAAACATCAGTACTAAAATCCAGTATTCATCCCTCAAAATATCCAGACAATAAAAAAAGTGGCCATGGTCATACAGCGCTTATCCACACTTCCTACAGCAGAGTAGGTGTCCCAGTTAAAATGGATTTATGCTTAGGAGATAAAAATAAATTGAAAGAAGTGCACAGGCTTTCCCAGACTTGCAGCCACACCCCCCAAGGTATTTCTATTCTTATCTCTTTTCCCCACAATGCTTTATGTCATATGTTTGAGTTTTCGTCAATGAGGTGACACCCCTTGTAGAATTTGCCGAAACACGTTTTTAGGCAAATTGTACATTAACATTACAGTCACATTTGAATATCTGACAAGTGTTTCAACAAGAGTTAATAAACGTATCAAACCTCAAATGAGATTAACTTTAGGGGGTAATTCCAAATTCTGATAAGGTCAGGTAGAAAAGAGGCCAAAAGGACCCTTGAAATATTCCTTTAAGGTCCGATGATTCCCATTAAACACCTTAGTTTGTTTATTAAACCCTTTGATTCCATTGTGGGCCTATAGGGAGAGTTAAATGCATGGGAATTACATCACAACAGCCAAAAGCAAACATAACACATGCATACATTGGTAGGGTTTAGCCTGTCAATCTTAAAAATGTGCCTGCAGTGTTAGGCAAAGAAAGTACAGCAAATCTCTGCGGGGTGTATCTGAGTGAGGAACTTCACATTTTTACATACTGCAGAGTTGCTTTTCAAATGGCCGTCTGTTTGTGGAACTTGCCGAGTGTTTATCATCCTCTGTTCTCTACAGAGGAGTGGGCCCTCTTTTCACCAAACTGTGGTTAACTAACTAGCAGAACCATATTCTGAATTGTGTGTGTGTCTGTGCGTTCGTGTGTGTGTTGTCTGCTGTGTTTTTTCCACAACTTTGGGATGAGATCTGAAAGGAAACGGACAGATTTCCATCTGTCTGCTTCATTTGCAAAAAAAAAAAAAAGCCCTTCTTGCGATTCAAATATATGCTTTAGCCACCTCTCTCTTGCCCTCCCTCTCTCTCTCCTCCTTCTCTCCCTCTCTATCCAAGTGGCATCTGTGGATGACCAGGGCATCAAGAGTCTCAGGGGCTGAGGAAGGGATAGGGGGAGCAGGAGGGGAAAAAGAAAGGGGAGAGAAAGAAAAAGAGGGAGCAAGCGCCTCTCACTTCATATTTCCCCAGCACCACCCCGGCGTGCCAGCCAGCCTGCAGTCTGTTCTCCTTTGAGCTTTCTATTCTACCACAGAACAGAAACTAAATCAATTCATATTTCCATAATCCACACTCCTGTCTGTCTGCATGTCTTTGCCTCTCGCCTCTCCCCCCTCCCTCGCTTCCTCTTTTCTGTCTCCCTCTCTCTCCCCTGGGGTACACTAACCCCTCCACCCCGATCCTACGGCCTACAAATGTCATTACGCAGAGCAACAATAACGGTCTAAACAAAAGGAGGCCTTGCTCTGAGCTCTGAGCCCCTCTGTGGAGACTGTTGGCTGCTGCTGCCATATGCTGGCCAGCTCGGGCCACAGAAAGAGAGAGACTGTGGCTACAGAGGACTCCTGCCTTCAGCCCCACAAAGGAGGAAAGGAGCCCTAATCCTGGTAATGAGGCCCGTGAATACGGCCGTTATGTATACGGGGGAAAGGGCCAATCCCTCTGTACACAGCACGCTAACTAGCCATCTTAAGGGCCATCTTATCCACACAAACGATCTGATGGACAACAGAATGAAAGAAAAGCAAGTGAGACATCTCGGAGAGGAAGGATGAGGCAGGCTCATGACGACGCATACACTGTTTACACTATTTCATCTCTCTTGGGTTCAGCCGCTGTTTTTTTACTCCTTTTCTATGACTTCCACTTCCTGTGCCAACCTCTGCAAGACTGTAATCTCTCGCTAACCTCTCTCTACTTCTTACTCTGATTGCATGCTCTGGTTCTAGTGGGGCAGGCAGACATCGCCTGA
This sequence comes from Notothenia rossii, assembly GCF_949606895.1. NCBI lineage: Eukaryota > Metazoa > Chordata > Actinopteri > Perciformes > Nototheniidae > Notothenia > Notothenia rossii. Next base: position 78,362,396 of record NC_136912.1, on the reverse strand, counting down.
AGCATCTTTCGACAAGCCCGTTTATCCCTTAAAGTGGATCAGAGGGGCAGGAGAGCTGTTTAAACTCACTGGCTTGGCTGCGGTGTTGAGAGCCTACGCAAATATTGTTTTCTTTTCTCTATTTTTTCTTAGTCGACAATGTTTTCCTTCAGCTTCCGACGAGCTGCTGCAGTCATCTGTCCAGTGATGTTGCCAACTTGTGTCTCAGAATCAGAATACCTTTATTAGTCCCAGAGGGGACATTTGCATCGTTACAGCAGGAAAGAGCCACAGACAGCTTAGTGTTACATATGTTAAAAAAAAGTACTAAGTTATGATATAATAAAAAATATAATAAAAAAAGAAAAGTAAAAGAAAATACTTTTCAAAATCCAAATCCTGTAACAGTTCTTAGGATTTAGCAGCCAGGTATATATTACACAGTTATTAATGGCATATGTATATAATAATGTATATATTGCACATATAGCACATAGTTTGATGGTATTTAACAGCAGCAAGTTACACAAACAAATCTCTCTGTCAAATCTCTGTTTTCCGTCATTCTTAGACTAACGAACAGAATCAAAATACCACACACACACTGCCTGAGAAGCCACAGCAGCAGAGCGCAGGAGTCATGCTGCCCAGATAATGAGTAATCTATTACAGAGTGATGTGCACAACATAGAGATTAATACGCATATTATTACAGGCTGCGTGATTGTTTTGATCAAGTTGGATTTTAGACTGTAGTTATTTGAAGGTGAAGCCAGAGAGACATAACAAAGACACCCTGCTGAGTAGGAGTAATTTTCTAAGGGTAAGAGCAAGGCTTTAAGAATGAAAGGAATATCAAATCATTTTTAATTACTCCAAGAGGTTTTTGCTTCTGTGTGTTCACATTGCCCCCCTGAGACAACCAGTACACTTTTGTGATTGGCTCAAAAAAATAATCTGGGTTTATGACAACTTGGGTCTTTGGCCATTATTTCTAAAGCTTACAATAATAACAATTACACTTATCAACTTAAATGAAGTTAATTTAAGAAATAAGAACTCATATGGGGAAATAAATATTCATTTAGCATAAACAAACCCTCATAAAATAAAATAGGGATTCACCAACCTAACTTTTTATTTCATTGTAATAATGTCCATTCTTCCATCAACCAATCCGTGCATCCTTCCAGAAAAAAAAAGGTAGTCCTTTAATATAACCTAGTATGTAAGTTGTATGTTTCAGTTGCAGGTTGTTAGACGTATACTGTACTTAATGTTATGTGCACACATACAGTAATAGATTATAGTTACTTTAGGGTCAGTTTTATGTCAAAATAAATTGTTTTTTATCTAGTTTGATGTGCTTACAATGTGTGATTGTCAGTAGCTTGTGTTTCTTGATCATTGGATTTTAATGTTGCAATGTTATTAAGACCTCCACTTCTTCTTCAATAAGTATACAATGCGATTATTATCAGAAGAAATGATAAGCAAAGATACAAAAATAAGACTCAGGTAATTCTTCATAATGGCGTCCTCTTTAAAATGTGATTCTTCAACACAGTGGGAGATTGGCATGTCTTACCTTCAAATATAAACCCCTGACTGGTTTAAGGAAGAGCATGGTGTTCCAAAAACTATTGCAAAACAGCTGCAGATTTTCTCTTTCAGATTCAAAATGAACCCGATAATGCTTTAAATGTGAAACAATAGGAAGTAGCACACTGAGAGAAAGCAAGAGATACAGACAGAGAGAGAGAAAGCGGGGGAAACAGAGGTGTGCATTCCTGTCACGGTTGAATGATAATTACTGATTCGTCGGTTATTGAAGACCTGCTCACTGCTTTTCATTACCAGCAACAGACGTACAATGAGAGAGAGAAGAAGAGGAGGAAGCACTGATGGGGATGAGGAGGAGAGCAGTGGTGGTGGTGATAGGTGTTGGGGGGGGCGGCTACCACAGCATGGCAGGGTGAGTGAGGGCATTAGGCAAGGAAGGGAGATGGGAGAGGAAGAGGAGGAGGAGGAGGAGGAGGTAAAGGTTGTCTGTAACAGTGAAGGAGTGAGAGAGAGAGAGGGAGAGAGAGGGAGAAAAGAATGAGAAAGCAGAGTGTGTTCCAACCTGGTCGGTGTGGTCCTGGGGGAAGCTCCACAGCACGGTTGGATCTAGAGGTAATTGACAGACAGCATTAATCAGCGGGTGAGAAACACACCGTCTTCGCTAGCTGCCTCAGAACACATACATATTAATGAGAGGGGTGGGGGCAAGGGGTGGCTGCTGCGAGTCTGTGCACGCGCACACACACACACACACACACACACACACACACACACTTATATACTCACTTCCACACACATACACAGAGCAGCGCACAGTGAAAGACAAGAGAGAGAGAGAGTGTCTAGGCGGTATGTGCTGTAAATATGCTAATCTATATCCTCAGTGTAGATATGATAGCTTATATTCAAAACAAATCATGCACGTTTAAGAAAGTCATACCAACACAAACTCTAGTTTATTCGCTTAATTATTGCTGGATTGATACAAGTCTAGCTGTTTGCTCAAGAGATGTAAAACTTAAGCATTTATCATTATAATAGTTTGTGGGTTTTTATGTCTTTGCACTAAATACCATCAGTGCTGGAGGATAAGACAAGTTAATAATACATTTTTTAATCAATGGGAACATTTTATTTTGTTAAATAACAGTTTTGTCAGTTTTTGAGTGGATATAAATAACATAAGCTGCTTTCAAAAGCTTCAACAATGCTATAATAAGTGGAAATGAACACAGGACAATATATGAAATTGCAGCAAAATGACTTATACACTTATACTTATATATACAGCAAGGGTTGCTCCTGTTTCCTTAGTCAGTGTAAGTCTTGCAACATGTTTGCATCTCTCTTAAAGCAATTTTCCAAACTAAATCATGAGACTTGCTCCTTGCTGGCTTTTACCATGTGGTTGAAAGGAAGCAGCAACCGAGCCACAGCCTGAACACAGGGGTCTCTGGTAAACATGGCTTCCACAGCTCCAAGGTCACCCTGTGACCTCAGCAGGAACAGCAAGGGTTTGAAGAGACAAGCTCTCGCATGCCAGCTCCACTGCCATGGACATGTTAAAGGCATAAATGCTCATGAACAAACCCTGACCTCGGTCCAAACAAATCTGGCTGAGAGACGGTGAATCTGCGTTTCAGCTTTTGATAGCATGGATACTTCAGTCCACAAACAATAACTATGAGTTCAAAAGGGATAACAGGTTAATTAAGTCCTGTAATTGAAAATGTATGACCATTTAAACACAGGCTAAATGTGGGTTCGATCCTCCTCTATGCATATTCCCGAAAAGATGAATATAGACATGTATTAAGTAAGAGGAAAGAGGACATGTAATAACACAGTGTGTGAAGTAGCTTCATGGCTAACACACCAGGCTAACTGAAATACAGGGGCACACAATGGACAAACGGATGACAGGACGCAGCAGAATCTATCCTGCCTTACATAATCCTGTTGGATAATTTCATGGGCCCCATCTTGAAAAGAGCGGCACAGAAAAAAAAAAGGCAACAGAGCTCTAAGCTCTACACACACCACCCCCCCCCCCCCCCCCCCCTCCCTCCCCCTCCCTTTCCTTACCCTATGATCTGCCACAGTTAGGGCTATTTTATGCTGATTTACTGGGTGAGAGGATGGGAACTGCTGCTGGAGTGTGATACAGGACCGAAGAAAAGGGACAGGAAGAGAACAGGGGAGGGGGTCCAATGTTTGTAACTTTTGGCAGCCATGCTTACTTTTCGCAGTGATTGGCCAGGTTTGCATTGGTATGAAAATAGGGGGGGGGGCTTAAAACACAATAAAGCACAGCAAATTGACAAAATTCACAGCAAACATGAGGTCTTGTTGTGGAGAAGGAGCACAGGTTATATTATAGGAAGTTGCCTGTAGGTTCATTTCATTTTTTCTGTGGCCTTTTATGTATCTTTTGTACCACTGATTCCAGTGCTGTATGATGAATAGCTTCATGATTCACATTTGCTGCTCTAATCAAGTTTCTACTACTCTTTTCCTCACATGGTAAGACGAAGACACACCATAGGGGCTGATTAGCGTACACCTTAGGAAAAGCTATCGAAGATTAGACTGAAATAAGATCATGTCACATGACTGAATAAACATTCAATCAGCAGAAATCTCACTAACAGTAAGCACTGAATATTGAATTCAGTATAGAATGGAGGAACATACAGTGGTGTAGAGTGATACAGAGAAGAATGATTAAAGATAGCTCTGGAGGCAGAAGAGAGCTGTAACAACACACAGCTGAGGACCTGTGAGATCTGTAGAGCTCGAGCAAACACCTTATCCTTCATACCAGCACTTTTCCTCTAAAACCATCTGTTATTGTTTCTGTTAAACCTTCGCTCCACCTTCACATTTCTCTTCCAATCATTTCTCCTCCTGCTTTTCTTATCCACTGTCTTTCCTCCTCCATATTACTTGATTTTCGTTCCCACTGTAAATGTAAGTCCTTCTCCTAACCTCTCTCAGTTTCCCATGTTTGCCTAATTTTTGCTATTTCTTCAACAACCTTTGTTTCTTTTCATCCCGCCCTCCCCTGCAGCTCTCTGTCCTCTACACTTCTGCACCCCCTCTCTATTTTTCCCACTCTCTTTCCTTCAAATACTCCTCCCTTTGGACGTGCTGGGCGTGTGGTGGAAACAAGAGGGGGCCTGAATAGGGTTAAGGCTGAAAGTTGAAGGTTACAGAGGTGAAGAGGACCCCCACTGCTCCGCCAGGGGACACAAATGTCACCATGACAGACCCTCCACTGGTTAATCCACCCTCCCCTTTTTCGATACACACATTAACACACTAGAGCTCTATGACACAGACCAAAAATTACAACAATTTATTCCTGAATAATGCAACTGTCATCTTTGACATATGCAAAAAAAGCCTGTGCTAAATGTAATTTATTTTCAGCACATACTAAATATATTTGTGGTTTTAATGACTTAAAAATCAGAATCAAGTGTATTGCTCCGTACCTTTACACATTCAAGGAACTTGCTTTGGTATCTGGTGGTGGGAACTGACCAAATAATCTAAACAAATGAGTTGCAAAGTAGGTCAAACAAATAAGAAATATATAGGGATAAAGAAAAATAAGTATCTTTAAGAAAAAATGTAGCATTCAAAAAGGATGCTAAAGACAAGTATTTACACCAAATTGAAATGTTACTATACAAATAACCTTAAAAGCTACAAATCAAAAACACTTATAGGGATGGGTATCGTCTGAAATTGATCAATTCCGATTCTGCTTATCAATTCCGGTTCGATTCCAAAATTATAAAAGAAAGAGGTCAAACGTTTAGATAACAAAAATATCTTTATTCTTTTAAGCTTTAACTGACATTTTTACAACAACAACAAAATACATGCAATACAAATGTATTGCACAATAGCTGTGCTTTATTTTAACTGAGCTATGCCTGTGGCAAGCTATTAACAGGCATTACACTGTGCCTTGTCTTTTTATTGTTTAGTGTAGTGGAGCCTCACTTGAGCGTTTCCCGCGATCCATCTTTGGTGTTATGAAGTGACTGAGCTTGGGAACTGCCCACGGGAGGGCGGGGGGAGCCTCGCTGCGGGGAAACTGTGGACCTCTGTTGCCTGTCAGCGCAACTTACATGATGCCGTTTCAAAAAATAAGGGCAGTGCCGGCCGTCAGCGAACCGAGCCATTCTGAGATTCTCCAGAACACACAGATGGCCAGTCCGCCCCTGGATTCCACCGGATCGCGCAGACGGACCCGTTGGAATACAGGGTCTACCGCGTTTAGGAACCATTAAGCAGAACCGAAATTGTGTATTTTGTATGGGTACCCAGCATTTTCTTATCGGTTCTCATCTGGAACCGAGTTTCGGTTCCCAACCCTATAGGACAAGGCAAACTACAGTGGATTATATTTTAAAGTGGAGGGCTGTGCAGACATGTGAGCAAAAAGCAGTCAAAGAGTTGAGCATGAACATGGCTAACAGTATTAAGCAAGACAAAAAGAACACGATGTTGTTCACATGATGTGCATTAATGTAATGCATAATGTTTTTGGGGTGGATAAAAGTCAGTGCTTGTGATTTTATGCACTGAAATATTGTCAACAATTGTAATGATTTGATTTGAAAACCATGAGATCACCGCAAAAACATTTTTGTCAGCAGCATCTGTGCATTCGACTTTTGGGGGTTTTTACACTTGCATTATATGAATGTTTCTGGCTTAGTTACGTGGTCATGAAGCATTTTCTGCATGCAACAGACACATGTAGCTGTCAATTACAATGCAACATGACAAAGTTAGAGACAGAAGGGTCTGGAGGAAACCAGCAATGCCATCTGCGAACATAAGCATGAACCCACATGCACATGATGCTTTGTTAGCCTCTCCATCACCTATCAGACGAAATGCAGAAGATTCAAAATGTGTTTATTGTATTTCCTACAGTTGAGAGAATCTATAAAGAGCTGTTGCAAACCGTATAAAAACAGTCCGTTTGATTTGACACCAGTGGCAGCTCGATTGACAGGGGGAAAGCAACCTATAGCATATTCCACCCTGGTGGCGTGTAAACAGATCCAGTGGGTGAGAATTGAATTGAAATCACCTATCCAGAGATAGATTCCTCCATTCTCACCTCAGGAAATGGATAAGAGGCACATGTGAGGAAAAGCTGGAGGAGTGACCATTGGTCTCTGTTTGGGAAGTGCATGTGTGTACGGTGCAAGAACACGCATGTTTACAGACAGATAACAAGCTCAGGAGTGAATATCTACTGTATAGCATGTCCGATGACCTCCAACAGTCACGAAGGGGGCAACATGCGTGAAGCCCCTGAGCCGTGACACAGATACTGGGAGAGGGGGGGGGGGGGGTGGAAGTGGTAGATATGGGGGAAAATCAATGTTTTGGATATTCCTGAGACGCCTGTCTTTAAAAGTCGAAGGAGGAGAGTGAGCGAGCTGAAAGGAGGGTTAATAGGTGAAGGGTGCTGGGAACTGAGAGCAGGGCAACAGGGAGAGAGGGGGAGGAGGTGAGGGAAGAAATTGGATGGATTGCCTGTGTGGGAGGTAGATCTCTGCCTCTCTCCACTGACACCACTTCTCTACTACCTATTCAGGTGGATCATTAAACTTGGTGGGATTAAACAGAATAAATGAGCAAGATATATGTTCGCCCAAAAATGAGAGAGCTGATAAATAAGCCTACCCCTTCATGCCTTATTTCTTCTAATCTCTACATAAATCTATGGATACTGGCACTTCCAAGTAGGCTAAAAATGAAAAATGCTGGCATCCTTATCTTGGCATAAATATACCTTTCTTGGGATTTCCAAGTAGGCTAAAAAGAAGAAGTTGGCAGAGCATGTCATTCCTAATGCTGCTGGCGGGGAGAATAGGTTGGCGTGTAACACCGGTGTGTCAGACACTGCCCAGCCATGCACGGCAAGTTTCTTAACTTTAAGCTATTTTGTCACCAACCTTAAAAAGTAAAACCCAACTTACTGACTTACTTTGAATATATGAAGCTTTATAAAAATAGCCTTTGCAAACTACTGGGAAAAGCATATGATAAACATGAAATACACCCACATGGCAGAGGCCTGTGTTTCTATAGGATCACCTTCGCAGCTCAATAACAGTGAAGTGAATACATGGTTCTGGCTTTAAGACGGAGAAAAAATGCAGTCAAACACAAAAAGACCTAACCCTAAATCCAGTGTGAATACACATTTAGATGAAAGCCTCTAGTTTATAATTCTCTATACTATGTGAATCAAACACAGACTTAGAGCCCTCATGGCCATCCAATGTTCTAAAGGCATAAGAAATGCACTTTTTTCACCTTACTCCATGAACGGCTGAATGTGTGTTGTGAGTGAATAGGGGGCCTGTTTGTTAAGAGAGGCCAAATCCCATATGGTGAACAGCAGCTCCTCTGGTGAGAAGAGAGGCTGTGAAAGCCACCGGCAGCCCCTCTCCTCCATCCGTGCTCAGGAGATGAAGGGATGTTGCGCCTGCCTCTCCTTGTTCCGCCTTTCTCTCGCTCCCTTTGCCTCCTCTCCTCCCTCTTTCTTGGCCAGGGGTTAAACTGCTGCACTCTAACCTCCTTGGCAGTGATTTCATTCACTGCGTTTCTCCTGCTCGCTCTCTCATCTCTGAGAGAGATTTATTTCACAGTATGTAGTGGATTAGGCCCCCTTGTACGCCCTCGGACAAAAGCATTGTTTTAGCACTAGCCTGTTGGCTCTAACGGGAGGAAGCTACCGCTACTAAGCATCCACAATACGGCCATTGTGGACACAAGCTGTAGGACCCTGCCTCGGAGGCCGTCTAGACTTTGAGCCTGGGCCGATTGGAGAAACAGAGGGAGAAAATCCCATCAGGCAGTGGAGTGAAAGTTAACTAAGGTAACCTGCTGTGAACCTGATGAAGATGTCAAGCCAACATATGGTAAAAAATGTCTATTGTCAGAAGAAAGAGCTTTCTTCCCTCTGAGGGAGGGTACGGTGGAGGAGGAGGAGGAGACGAGGGGAGGCTAAAGAAGACTAGGGGGGGTGCACAACCTAAAGGAAGGCATAACTGTGGTGGTCATCGTTTTACTTCTGGATCAGTAGCCTCATTCTGGCCCAGAGGAGGCCAACCCCTAAACTCACAATTAAAAGAAGTAAGCAGATTAACTGGCATCTTTCAAAGGCCAGCAAAAAGAAAACACACTCAGAGACGTTTAAAACATTTTTTTCTCCCCCTTTGCCCGTCAGGTCTAAGACTTCACACTGCAAATGGCATTACATTTCATGCTGATTTACTAAGCAGAGTTTTCAGCAAAGAGAAACTTCTTACACGATGATATGGTCCTTAAGTTTGCTAATACTGATTGGTCACACTATGTTGTTACAAATGAGGACTGGGGACTTTTGGAAAGAGTGCAAGCCTTCGGTTAGTTAAAAACAACTAATTGGATTAAATTAGAACCGATTTGTTTTTGACATTGTTATCTACAGCTTAACTGTGACAAAAATGCTGGTACATGACATATAAGAATATATCATCAGTTGTAAAAGGCACTTCAAATAATTCATTATACTGTAGTGGTCTAGATCTGGTTTAGAAGTAGGTCTCAATTTAAAAAGGGTGAGGAGCGTTTTAATTCCAAAGCTTGAAAATTTGAATAAAACAAAAAGAAAACAACCTCTAAGGTAGAACCTCCTTTACCAGCCAAAAAGAAAATCAACTGGCAGGCTTCACATGTGAGAGATGCTAGCCTGTGGGGATTTATAAGCCACTTCTACAGCTACATCAGAAAAAAAGGTAAACAACAGCCTCAGCCACTGGAAGGAGAAGAAAGAAAGAGCTGCATGGAGATGATGTGACCCTATTAATGCCACATTAGTTGTTCCGTCTTCCCAGAAAAATGCTTCAGTGGGACGAGCTGAGAGGCTGAGAGAGAGAGAGACGTGAAAGCGATACTGTCTCCAGGCTAGTTGGGATGCAACCCAATTTCACAGCTTCACGAATGAGTGGCACAGCATATGGATACAACCTTTGTGACAGCCTCTGTGTATCACCACATATCAGCGTTGATATTCCCAGTCAGATTCCATACTGGTCCAACATTATGTCAAACACTGGCTCCGCATGACTGCATCTTCAACACAGCACACAGAAAGCATGTTTGTTGGGGGGGTGTTAGCCTCCTAAGCTAAAGAAAACAAACCAGATCTCCCTAGACAGACAACTCTCCAACTCTTTCTTCACCGTATGATGTGCAGTTGCCGCAGAATAACAACATCTAGTGCTGACATTAAAGCATTATTGTGCCCTAAAATCTGAGATATAACCTGAAATCTGAGATATGACCCAGATATTTATTTCCGAAGAGGTAGCTAAGTTGCAACAGTACAGGTTAGTGGTGGTGATGCAGAGATTTCATTTCTGGATGTCACCTGGTTGGGTTAAAAAACTAAATGTCTTCACAGAATCACATGCTTTTCTCCATATGGTCCAACCATCTGCCTCGGTCAAAAAACAACATCTATATAAGCACTGTAACTGAATGACTCCATTATTAAGGTGATATGCACAAAAAACATAAATATTTCAAATAAACGGATAGGATGTATGTATGTGTATATATATATTTGTATTATTTATAATCATTATTTATAATTACTTATATATATTAATGTTTTAATTGGTTTTGTTTTAATTCCAATGTATTCATATTCTTAAGAATCAGAAGTTCATTTAATTAAAATGTGTATGCCATTATATTATCCTTACATCAGTGAAATAAAATGGTCGTAACATGACAATAATTACGTTGATCGCAATTCCTATGGGACATTATATCATCCTACCAAAAGCAGTTACAGTGGCAGGCCTATGTTAGTGGAGTCTAATTTTAAAAACAACATTGCAAACAACATATTGTTTTTGGATTTACAACTTTTAAAGTTTAAGAACGCCACTGATCAGGTCATTGTCACTCAATTACACACACTTCGGGGAGAGTTCCTTTGCTAGTGTTTGAGGTGGGGGTTGCAGCATCAGAGAAAACAGTGTGTGTAGCACAGCAGCTCCTTGAGGTGTGGAGAGGATCGATCTCAGTTAATGTCAGATGGCACAGCACCCAGAGGCAGCTGCATGGTGCTGATGACAGTGTAAAGCTTTGCCTTTGGCGGCTACATGCTTGGTGCTGCTGAGCTGTGATTTGAAGTTCACATGCAAAGGCTGACAGACAGACAGCTCTCAGTCAGGCAGGCAGGCAGGCAGTCAGTCAATCTTTCCACAGGGATGACAATACATCTGTATGTGTTAAAAGCCTACAATACTGCCTAAACTCATTTACAGAGGTCTCAATACTCTGCAGGACTGACGGACGAAATACTGACAGAAAAATACACGATCCAACAACTGAAACCTAGACTCACACACACACACTTCCCCAAAACGTAACTGACTTTAGCAAAAATAAAAGTGAAAGACTTCAGGCTTTGGGGAATCAAAACTTTAGAGAATATTTATTCGGCCATTTTAAGAAAAAAGGCCCTTGCCATCCAGAAAATTCTACACTTGTCCATCGATTATTATTCCTATGCTTAATGGTGTTTAAAAAACACATTTTAACCGCACTGGACCCATTGATAACAGACTGTCCCAGATTTAATTCCCTTAAACTGTAGCTCAATACAGATAGCTGCTAAACCAGTCATTTACTGGTTGGAATATACTTCATTACAGCTGCAAAGAAACAAAGTACATCTTTTTTTAATTACTTTGTTTCATAAAAACTATTTTAAAAACTGCTTATCATACATTGTAGAGCCCAAGATGAGACCGCCCAATGTTTTATCTAACTACTCCCAGAAAGAAATCAACTTAAAATGATACAAATAGAGAAAATAACAAATCCTAACATTTGAGAAATAAATGCTTGGCATTTTTGCTTGATGACAGTTTTGGTCAAAATATCATAACACTATTATAGTATATTAACAATATCGTTTTGAAAACCAGTTGAAATTAGTTGTTGCTGTTCTAAGATAGGAGATTGAAGTAACTTAAAGTGTGTTTGAATTTCAAAACAGCCAGATTCATGACTTTAAGATTCCATCCCAGTCTAAGGATAAGGGATGCTATGATGTACAGAGTATGAAGCCCATACAGGGAAATATTAGATTTGATGCAATATAAATACAATGGACTTGACTTAAAAGTGAAATAGATGCAGACTAATTCAAACCTGGTCAAAAGCAGGTCCTCAGGTACGTCAGACAACCCATGTTAGCCTATTCACTCCAAAAACACAGGTCAATCCTACACATTGTGTCAGCCTGAATGGTAAATTAATATGTAAACAACTCCTAGCTCCATCAAAATCACTTCTAATGGAGAGAGATAATCAGAAATTCTCAGATAAACATTCAAGTCAAACTTAGGTTTTAAATGTGGAGGAATATATATATATATATATATATATATATATATATATATATATATATATATATATATATATATATATACATATATATATACATATATATATATATATATATATATATATATATATATATATATATATATATATATATATATATATATATATATATGTGTGTGTGTGTGTGTGTGTGTGTGTGTGTGTGTGTGTGTGTGTGTGTGTGTGTGTGTGTGTGTGTGATGTGAAAAACAAGACCTTGTGGCTGAGTTACATGATTTGCAATGATAAATGGTCTCGGACATTCACGAAGACATCTAGATTGACCTATATTTTCCGTCTGAAAAATAGGCCAGAACCCAAATTAAGGGCCAGTAGGGCAACTACATGCATGTAAACACCATCATCTTCACAGTAATTGTGTGGTGTTAGGCAACATGGAAGCAGCCTTGGATGGAGAGACGTAGCCTCAGGGCATGGCTGTTGACATGTAAATAGTGGGGACAGGAGCTGAGATGACAGCACAGACAGTGGGCTTGTACTACTAGTTCTGCTTGACTTGGGTTTGGCATTGGTCACAAAAATTAAGGTCTAAAGGACAACAGTCTACATGTCAGGATACCAGTACTCATATCATGTCAATAAGTAGGTTGATTCCCTTAATTGCCGAGGAAAATACATTTCTGTCTTTTTCATCATTCATCTTTTAGATCATTGTACGTCAGTCTATGGCAGCAGCCCTTAGAGACCACAACATCCTTTGTAACAATCTCTGCCTTTATCTGCTTCTTCTGTTTGTCTAAAAGTGTGGTTTTAAGAACACTGGGATATCTGTCTGCAGTCTTCCCAGCAAAATGAATACTCTTCCTTTTACGGCATGAGTTGTTTTGCCAATAATACAGATAAGAAATAACTAGACATCCAAAATATGCATAGTCGGACTGAACCATAAATCAAAAACACAGACAGGTAAAGGTTCCAGTAGGAAAATGCTTAAAGGTCACCTATTATGCAAAATCCACATTTTCATGTCTTTTATACATCAGCATGTGTCCCCTCTGTGTAAAGAGATTCTGAAAGTTTCAGGACAAAAGATTCTCTCACTTTTTGTCCTGATCTATATAAAAACTGAAAATGAGCTGATCAGATTTTGGCCACTTTATGATGTCATAACGATTTTTTGGCTTGTGTAACACTTAGCCAATAACTAGACCCTCCAGAAAAACGCGATTCTGCTATCGCAGAATTTACCGCATAATCAGCAAAATGGCGCAGATTTTTAAAAGGCCGCATATTTATCAAAAGGCCGCATAATCCCCGCATTTTTCCACACAAAGTTGAGAAGAAAAAAAAGTTAACTCGTCTTGACGTGACGTCATCAGCTCGCGCATCACAGAATGCAAACAACACTGTATAGAGTGAACGTGTGGAGCTCACACGATAGAGATATGATATTTTCATCACCAAGATGAAAATATCTAATCCATCTCATTTACCGACGAACATTTCTACTAAAGACCGGGCAAAAAGTGGGGGGAAACTATTCTGCACCCCGTGCAACTGTGTGTTGGAGCATAAGAGAAAATCGACGGTGACGACCCACTTTGATTCATTCAAACATTCGAAAATGCTTTCTGCTGCTGCGGACAAGAAAGCCAAACAACTTACGTTCACCGAGGCATCAACCTCCAAAACCCTTTCGAGGGCTACAAGAAACGAGGTGAGTAGCCTACAAGATTGAAGCTGCAGATAACGAACGAGTAAATGAAAACAGAATGAGGCGGAGAAGTGTGTGTGTGTGTGTGTGTGGGGGGGGGGGGGGGGTGTGAGATTAAAATAGCCCAATTGCTTTTACAATAAATAAACATTGAATGTGTTTAATTGAATAGTAAAGGGGTTTAACGTTAGGGGCAGGTTGTGTGTGGGAGAGAATAAATAAGACAGGCCAATATTTTAAAAAAGATCTATAATTTTTCCCGCATATTTAGCAACTTTCCGCAGTTTCACCGCATAAAATCACATAAAAACCCTGCATGTTTAATCGCATAATTTAGGAATTTAGCCCGCGTTTTTCTGGAGGGTCTAAATAACCAACCAAGGTAAACCCCCCCCCCCACACCTTATCACCTGAATCTCCTCCTAGAGCACCATTGTGTTCTTTTTAACCAAAATATCTCTCAGAGGGGCATGGGGAGTGGCTCCTTATGCTCATCTAAAGTAACAGACAGATAATCAGCACTTTTGAAACAGGGCTGAAACAGAGGGGATTATGGGATGCTACAATGATCTGTTTGGTGTTTGGAGCCAAACACTTCAGAGACATGTTTTGTATATATCTGAAGCCTATAGTATATTGATGAAAAACAGTATAATAGGGGACCTTTAATATGGGTACAAATAATTAATATTAAAAGCTTTATGATCCTCTTTTTATAATTGTGTCTGCACACGGAGGAGAAGTGGGCAGGTTGGTGTAGTCATTAGAAGTGAGTCATGCCTAAATCCTGTTAAAAATCTTGTCATTATAAAATATGCTCAAAATGACAGTCACCAAAGTCAGATTTTTGAGCAGAGCTTTTTTTTTGTTTCTGAAATCCAATTTGCCAGACTAGGAACAGATTAACATCACTAAAGCTACATTAAAGCAGGAGCTACACTAATCCTGTTCATTTGTGGGCTAAACTAGGCCACATTGGTATTACATGCATAAGAACCAGCCAATCATTGCTCTTTGACTGAATACTTGTTGTCTGTGGGGGTGTGCGTGTGTTTGGTTGTACATGCATGTGCCATCTGCTGAGCTGAACATATACAGTACATGTGGACTTCTATTGTCATGCTTTGATTGGATACATGTGAAGAAGAGCTTCGCTTCAAGATGACACTAGCAGTTTTTTGGAAGCTAAAATTCAGCTGGACGTTATCCTAGCCTTTGCATCGTGCTTTTTATTTTTAAACACAAAATTCCCACAGCTCTCTGGAGCATAACTTAAGAGTGGTCACGAGGGAATAGATTCATCTGCCATCACACGAAGATGCATAGCACACAGAAACACACAGACAAAAAAACACGGCACCGACAACAATGCTGCGAGGCTCCAAGAGGGGGTGAGGTGATGAAACTCTACTGCATTCATCAAAATCATCGCCTTTTAAATCATTGATCGGGTCCTTATTTTTCCCCCTCTTTTTTGCCGTAAAAAGGGGAAGTCTAAAAATAGCCGGTGAGCGTCAGTGCCTAGAAGTCTTTCCATGTTCTCCCAGGCTGGCAGAATTAGTGAATTCAGATGAGCCTCCTGCACCTCCCACAGCCTCTGTGTCTCTTTCTCATGCACGGTCACACACATCCACGCAGCCGTGCACACACACACACACACACACACAGCTATACATGCACAACAGACACTACTCACTTAAACATGTACCTACTATCACACATGAAAAACAGTTTGTCCCTGGAGTTTTACCACGGCGTACGTGAGTGGGAAAGATCAGCCAGCAACCCCCTCCGTATCTCACCTCTCAGTTTATAGACTAGTGCCATCAGCATATCCACCACCCCCTTCATCCTCCCTCTCTCCCCCATATCCCTCACTTCATCCCCAACCCCACCCTGTTTCATTTTGCCCCAGTTCTTCATGCTTTGGCCAATAATACTTTGCGCTATGAAGAAACAACAGATAAGTCCACTCATAGCTGTCCTGCTGGATGTGGATGCATGTGTGCCAGTTTGCGTGTGTGTGCCTGTGTGTGTGTGTGTGTGTGTGTGTGTGTGTGTGTGTGTGTGTGTGTGTGTGTGTGTGTGTGTGTACGCACGTGTTTGCCAAAACATGAACGTAGCGAGGTCACCACCTGAAAGGTCCAAGGGACTTGTTCCCTCTCTCCATTCTCCCTGTAGGGCCCGTCTGTCAATGTAATAGGGAGGCTGTGGCTCAGTGGGTAGTGTGCTGGACTTCGAATCAGAGGATAGCAAGTTCGAGTCTCACTGCAGTCAGTATGTCGTTGTGTCCCTGGGCAAGACACTTCACCTCAAATTGCTCCTGTGGGGATTGTCCACAGTACTGAATGTATGTAAGTCGCTTTGGATAAAAGCGTCTAAAAAATGACATGTAATGTAATGTAATAAGTGAAAATCAGAAAGGGGTGCGAGATGAATTGCGCCTTGTATGTGACTGTGCAAACAACGTGTGATCACAAAGAAAAGTTGCTACGTGAGAAAACGAACATGAAGAGGCAGGACATGAGAAGTGTGACTAAAATGTGTGAGTGTATAAAAGGCAGATGTTCATGGACAGAATAAATACAGAGGATTGCAATGGCGGCAGGTTTTGTGTCCACACAGACGGAGCCATTTCCCTCCCTGGTGTTTCATTAGCGTAAGTTTCTGCTGTTGAATTCTCCTGCATTTTCTATTCTTCTGGATTCAATTTTCCTCTGTGCCTTGGTAACAACTAACATGTCATGTGCCTGCACTGGCCTACAATGTATTCAGACAATGCCACGTTATTTATTTTTGGTTTGAGCTTTACCATTTAATCTGAACCCGAACAGGCCAGGGTGAAGACAGCTGGAACTGAACCCAGTAAGCAGCAGGCCACCACACAGCTACTGAATGGATGAGTGATTGCGAGCAGCGAGCTACAAATGACTGCGGACACGGACAAAAGAACCAGGCAGTGGGGCACTGAGAAAAGCAGTCACACCAGTAGACGGCCAACTTGTCATTAAGATAACCAAAATGGATAAACAAACAAGTGTAATGGTATATTTTACTGTATTATACAGGCAAACTGGTGATGAAAAACCTAGCATTTGAAGAAATATTCCCCTTGAAACTGAATTCCCACTGCTGATTAAATCTCACACTAGCCTTATATTGATAACTGAACATATCAATATAAAATCAGACAAATTTGAATTGAGTTATCATTGAATCCCCAGTTTTGGCTCGATTACGGTACATAGATTTCAATGCAGTAATGTTATAGCACCTATACATTCAATATGCTTATTGCAGTTAAAATCTAAAAAATAAATAACGTTTATTTTATTTCATTTGAGCCTTTATGATGCAGTTGAAACTTTTTTTAAATGTGGTTGTGAACTTCCGTCGTATGATGAAATAAGCCCCACCCCACTTATTTACCGACACTCTTTGTGCTAGGTAAAATAGGTGTTTTTCTGCTGAAAGTTAGACTGCGCGAGAGACGTCATCCTATAAACATCAAGGGGGAGGGTATTTCTCGGAGTTCATTCACACTGTGGTTGATACCTTACCATAGCAGGGAAGTGAGGGACTTCCTCATTTCACTTCAGAGGAAACCGATAGATCTAACTCAGATAGTATTTGATTCGGTGTAAAAGAGCCAATTTAGCAAAGTCATATGGGTGAGATAAAAGAGAAGGGCAGATAAACAAAGTGTGAGACCCCAGGTCCTTTCAGGAGTGTGAGTGGAGGAGTGTGGCCTCTCTAATGACCAATCAACACCCTCCTTGCTGCCATGGCATCTGTTAGTACTCCAATGGCCTCCCGTCTGAGTGTGAGCCTGCCGTGAACTCAACACGCTGCCGGAATCCAATCAGACTGCAGAACCGGCAAAGCTTGGGTCAAGGAGCACTTCTGACATTTTGTAGAATGTCAACGTTCAACCTTTTCTAAAAGTTATATTATACAGGAGTTTTGTTCCACGAATACGAAGGGTGAAAATGGGAAAGAGGGGAAGGCAAAGGGAAAAAAGAAGGAACATCACAGTGCTGCTTGAGGGCGCTACAGTAGGAGATTGATAACAAACTAGAGAACAGTAGGTGACACCGTGAGACCTTTCGCATCTCAGGGAAATAAATGCTCTCAGGACACAGAACAAAAGTAACTTTTCTTAGTTCTACTGAAGCTTTAAGGCTCCCGGAAATCAAGGAGAGAATTGTGTCTACCCCATAGTATTGCTTTCTGTTCCCCAAACATATGCAAGTGCATCCTCCTGCACATTATTCTAACACTAGTAAGAAACTCTCTTGAGATACTGCAGCAAACAATAAACTTTTCACTAATTTCTTCCCAAAAAAGACACATAATCTATAAACTGACGGGCGCTGACATGAGATTAAAACAAGATAACAAAAACCCTGTCACTCTTCCTCTAAGGCCCCGGCCACACGAGGATGATAACGGTCGCATCTGCTACAGTTCACTATCAGATAGACGGTTCGGCAACACAAGTCCGACATGGAAACGCAGAAAACGATAACGGGTCCCAAGGTGGGTAGATCTGCAAACGAAACGCTCTGGGGGTGCAAACGGCTCTGTGTTTACGCCAATACGATCATTTCCTGATAACGTTGAAGCAATAGCCCCGCCTCTCTCCACCTCTCCTGCTCAGAGATCAGCTGCTGGGCTGTCAGAAGAGGGGGAGGAAAAGCGAGGCTCCGTTTTCATTATTATATAGAGTCATTATCAATTTGTTTTAAAGCTCAATAAATAACAAAGAAGACCTTTGACCAGCACTTTTCAAATGTTGTCCGGAAGATTTAAACTTTAACGGACATGTTGACCGGCGAAAAAAAATCTAATTGAAACTCTGCCGCACGGTGCCCTTGTCCCTTGGAAGAGGTTGGTGGGTGTTTGTCATCTGCTGGTGGACTACCGGAGAGAATTACAGCAGGAGCAAACGCTTGCCTCGGGGAGGGAGAAAAAGTGCCAGAGCGTCCACAGCGGAGAATAAACAGAAGGGCAACCATGGCAACCATGCGCGGGAGGTCTTCCGCACTGCTTTTATGGCAGGAGTACAGCGCCACTTACAGGCCCGGCATATGTACTACAGCGTCTCCAGCGCTTTCAAGCGGTCTCGTGTGAACGGAGACGTTTCTGGTGCCTATTGCGTGTGGACGGAAGACTTTTTTGATATCGATTTCGGTCCGTTTGCGTTATCGTCCTCATGTGGCTCCAGCCTAACGGTACGTCTACACTACAGGCATCAAAAAATGCTTTCAACGCTTCGCCCATTCACTTGAATGGGGTGACGTAGAAGATTTTGAATCTTCGCCGAACTGCATTGTGGGGAGCATGGCATGGCTTTGCAAGCATCACGAGCATCTATCGGCATCAAAAGTTGAACAATGTTCAACTTTTGAGGCTCGATGCTTGGCATCAGCCAATCAAATTCCGTTTATGCAAATCCCGCCAGTGCAAGCTCAGCCAATCCAACCGCGTGCAAGCTGGGAGAGCCAGACCGCAGTTCATTTCCTCATATTCCAAACGAGATATTACGGTAGCAAATCACCCGGTTCTTTACGACCGGAACTATTTACCGGGATACAAACCGGAGGAACCAGGCATGGAGGGAGGTGGCAGAGACAGTGGGTGAAACTGATAGTTTTTTCGCCTGTTTGGAGAGTTTATATCCAGTTTACTTCGTTTTAACATTGCTATTGCTCTGTATGTCGGGGGCGGGAGATTCATGTGATTGGTTGCTCGCAAAAAATCGCCAAGCTTCAGACACGCCCAGCTTCAAGATTTTTTCATGCCTGTAGTGTAGATGGGCCGTAAGGCTAGAGGGAGTCATGTGATGTAAATTGTAATGATGCTAGTCTGTAGTGAGGCATGGAAAAAGCATTCACAATCCTTTAGATCGCTTGTGGCTCTCTCTTCATCTGACATGCAATTTTGAACTGAGGGAGCAATGAATAAAAAAGATACTTAAGTGTACACAGAAACACCATGTAAGGCAAATGGCAGAAACAAGAACCAGAGCCAGATTTTAAACCCAAGACTGTCGTCCTGTATGCATCAGCTCTAGCCAAACTGCTCTTAATTAAGTTTTTTTTTTTTAACAGTAAATCGTTCCCCCCTAATTGCAGCATGAATGTTGCAGTAACATTGATACACTAGTCTATTAAGTTTATTGCTTTGTTACTTGGAACAATCTGGCTGGAGGGAGCGGGCGAGGACAGGTAGCATCTGTCCCCACCTACTGCCTTGGCAGCATTAGCGTCATCTGCTAGCTTTGGCAGCATCTTGGAAGCACATCAATATGGCTTTATGTAGCCAGGGCCGCTAGTAGCTAGCATGCCAGTCACGCTCTCAGGCAACGCTCGCTCACAGCCCGAGCATCCTCAGAGCACTGAGCCAACAGAGCTAAGCGGAACTGAGCTCGGGCTGAACAGGGAGGCCAGGTCTCCATGGACCTGCATGAGGAAAAAGGGCCAGTGTCTGTCATCTATCGACACATCCACGGTTAGAAGAGTGGGGCCAAGTCCAGATATAAACACTGCCACCATTGTAGCTGGGAGCATTATTTTGTTGTCTTTTTTCCCCAGCAACACTGCTGATGCTCACGTCAAATCTTAATAACAAATGTGCAATAAATAATAGCTGTGAGGTGATGGACTGTTCTGTTCTTACCTGCGCTACTGATGTTATTTTGCTACCACAAGTATTTCCAAAAGACAAGAATCTACCCACTGGAGAAAAAAGTGGGACTAACGGGAACAGTCTCAGAACACTGGAAGAGTTTATTATACTAAATGACATGCTTTAAAACTGACAAATAGTATTCTCCTTGACCACAGTTAGACAAAAACTGGAACTGGATGTCAGTTAGGGCTAAAAGGTCTTGCATCAAAAGCAGCAAAGTCCATGTTATTCAGAGTAGCTGAATAGCCCTGTTGGCTAAACATCAGAGATCTTCAGAGGTGTTACGAGGCTTTGCTTACAGCAGTGTACTTAACAGTCAAATCTGTCAAATGTGATCCCTTTACAAAGAAGTACAAAGATAGACAAAGTTTATTTTAGTAGATTTTCTTTGTTGGATTGGATCATTGCCTGGTTTTTATTACTGGAAATATTTAAGACAAAATAAGCTGAATTGGGAACTGCCCCTTTGGACTATCTTTAGCAATGCTTGTTAAAGGATACATATTTAAAACAGTTTCCTCAAAGGTGTCCTGTCGAGTTCTCTGGTAAACTATGTATGTGCACATTCAATACTACTCACTATAACTGACAAAAATGTGAGAAAGGGAAGTAAAGTAAAAAGCATTCACAATCAAGGGATGGATATATAATCATTTGTCAGAATCAGATCATTTATATCATATGTATTATTTATAGTAGATTATAAACATTTCTTCTCATTTTTTTATTCACCAAGGATCGTGAGCTGGCACATCCTGTTTGAGCCACCCAGTTGATTTACACAGACGCCTATAGGACGTGGGCAGTGCTTCAAAACTGACACTCACTCTGTGGCTTGATATTCAGCAAAAAGCCACACAATATGTAAACAATTACACATAATTCTTTCACAACTTGTGTGTTGTACTGCAGGATTACAAATTGTGATTACTTGCCAAAATGTAAACTTTTTATGAGTGATCTTTTCTTAGACCATTGGTTTAATAAGGTCACTGAAAAACAACCCTTAAAAAAAAATGTCTTATTGCAGGCCTGTGTGCAAACATGTGGGCGTTGTCTGCACACATATCGCTGACTGCTTAAGATGTGAAACCACTTAACACAGGAAGTTATAGGAAAGGTGAACTGCCCATCTAGAAAAAGCAAAGCTATATTTACTGACTACATTACAGGTGTCTCAGTTTGCACTTTGTTTGTGATTACAACAAAGGGGAGTTTGGAATCATGCCATGCTGTCACACATGCATTGTAGTTTCAGACCTGCAGGACCAGGATGTGGTGGAAAAACAATGTTGCCGCATCAGCAAAACCCTACCCACACCAGACCAAGGTTTCAAGAGGAAAGCCTTTCAGTCACTTTACAGCACGATGCTTCAAACTGGATCGCTGATAGAGTGAAACACAAAAACAGGGATGCAGCCAAAATCAATCTAAAATTAAGCTTGTATTCCCTTAACTGTGAGGAAGTGTTTTGAGAAATATGAGTAAGCTGAAACCTTCTAACATTCCTCGAAATGCTCAAATGTTCTACACCATGTTGCTATGACAATTTAATTATAGTCTATCATGGTTGCACTGTTGTTTGTTTGCCTCTGTGAGTTAGTGGTAAGATAATGTGTGAATATGAAGTGGTGCTTTTTGGCAAAGGACTCAAAGTTTGGCTGTAGGAGAAACAGCTCTTGTTAGCGGTGAGTGACTGTGGAGGTTTCATATCTGGCCAAAGCTGTTCTGTTATGACTCATAGCATTAACCGTTTCAGCTCATATTAAAAGTAAGCAACACAGAATTGAGACAAATGCATGTGTTACCAAATGTAAACTGTAATGCCTAAATGATGTATACATCTATCAAATCCGCTCCATTTAGACCTAGCACAATGACAGCACAGTTTTAGCGTTCAAGAAGCGTTTCATTACATGCAGATGGCAGCTAAAGCCAAGTTAAAGAACGGGAAATTGATCAGATTCAGGGAGAAGTGACTCATTCCTTAAATGGTTATCCGAAACTTCTCCTGTAAAAAAACAATCCACCACAACCCTAAGCCTCGCCTGTCAGACTGTCGACATCTACAACAAAACAATGCCGTCTTACATCCAATCAGGACAGAGACGGCACTTCAGTCATGACTGAGTAGAACTTGTATGTTCAATCTGACCTGAGGAGTGTGCAAACATGGCTCTGTAGCTGTGCTCCAGGGAGCAGGAGTCCGGATATGAGTCTAACCCCGGATCATACATGAGGGAAGTCAGTTATTACAGTGCAGGCCGGTGGTTTATGAGTTGGTTTAAAATCCAATATCAGATGTACATCCAAGGACAACTTTCAGTATACTCTGGTAAGCTCAGCAGCTGCACAAGTGAACCATCCACATAACACCTCTTTAACGTCAAAACTGAGTGGGCAAAATAAGACAGCTGGTGTAATATGCAGTGAAAATGTTTTTACATGATATTTAATTTATAGGCAAAACTTGATATTGATGTGAAATATAGGTTACTTTCTTTCCTATATTAATAAAAGGCAGAATATGGTGTTGTTATTCATTGGCCACAATCATTTCCGAGACTAGTCTGAGCACTTTTTGTGAGGGCCTCCATTGCAGGAATGTTTGACCACTGCAAACAGCAGAACGGTTGATGCAGCTTGCTGACCCAAGCGTGATCTTTCTAAAACAATCTGTGTGGGGTCACGGTTACAAGAGAAATGCCCGCACTGGTTCAATTGTGGTCATGCTCAATAACAGAATAGAGCAGACTGGAAATGATGTGAAATAAATGACAAATGCAAAACACTAATAGAGATCTCAAAGCAGCTTACATCTCTTTAACAGCTGAACTCATCGTCAACCTTCTTTAGTCGTTAGGATCTTGACAGTTAACTCTGGAGTACACATAATAACACCCCAGACATAATGATGGCCTTCATTGTGCAGGAAAAACCGGACTCAGACATGTAGGGCAGTTCTGTGACGCTCATGGCCTTTCTTAGAACACTTCAAAAACACCTCTGTACAGCCTTACAATTACTGTAAAACAAACAGTAATTTTCCCGCCCCATGACTTACAAGAGGATACAACTTGAGGCAAAAAAACAAAGACATCTTTATCAGGATACATATTAGCCACAACTAACAACTGTTTAGTATACAAAAACTTTTTTTACTAGGGACATTTATTAGTAAGGAATTTGGGGAAAATGTCCATCAAAATTGACCAGAAGTCAAGGGGACAATTCAAACTTTTGAGGGTCTGGAAACAAAGGCTTTTTGGCATTCTTGCTTGATAAATGAATGGCCAAGTGTAAAAAATAGCTGAATATTAGTTTTACCAACCCGTAAATTCAGTCTGATAGATGTTACAAAATAATTATATTCTACTCTATTTCTTGCTGTCAATTACCTATTTTAATAAAGTCACCTTTGTTCTACGAATGTCAGAAATGCTGATGACACTTTAATAAAGCCAAAGGCATTGTCTTAATCTATCTTTTTCTTCGTTCTTGTCTGATTGTAATTGTATGTATTTTAAAATGTGGAATCAGTGAATGATGGGCGTGTTTGGCTTATAAAACGACTTTGATGATTTATAATTCATGTAAATAGTTTTAACTGAACATAATCAATGAGTCGTTCAACTTGAGCATCATTTATTATGAAAGTTATTAAAGGTTTCAGAAACGTTTTCCTCTCACCTGTCTGTACCAAGCAGCTGGCAGACTGACAGCACATTATTAATGAAAATATTTACATCATCACCTACCTTCATTTTCAAATCTTGGACATGCCACCTGTACAACCAGATCAAATGTTCTCTCTGGATTCTCCCTGCAAAGAACAAAACACTGTTTACTCAGGGGAGATAAGTGGCAGCTGTTATCACACACAACCATGGGCAACAAGTGTGTTTTCAGCATTAGCACACGTAGCAACTGTGTTGAATTCCCTTGCATGTGCATTAGTATAACATCAATGAAGTGCACATGCCCTACTTTACGTGACTCACACTGTCAATAGCGAACAACGTCAATACGAGCATGTTAGCTAAAGCTGGTGGGGCTTTATGTAAGAATGAGGAGTTATCTTATCGGACAACGTGCAATATTTGGACAAACTTTGGTCACAGGACACTGTCGCTGGGTGTCCTGTCCACATGTAATACCCTATGTACGGCTGTATGCTCGGTTAGCGGAGCGGCTAATTGGTGGTCAGCTAACGGACAGAGCAACAGAATGACCCAAATGCTAGAGCCAGCTGGCGGTTAAATCCACGGCTGGAGGAGGCTCGAATTACGGCCAACATTCCTCCATATTTCACACTCAGCTGCGAGTTAACGCTGCGAGCCGGGGACCACATATTAGCCGTTAGCTCGACAGCTCTATATCAATGAGCGACAGCAAAGAGGGGATTAAAAAACTGAAATCTCAGTGGTCTTACTTTATTCTGCTGTCCATGGTTTAGCTACAACATCGCGACAACTCCGTGCTGTCGGCGGCTCTGCTGTGGCTGTGCCTGGCTGTCCGCGAGGATCTCCAGCTCGACCTTCCTCAGTCCCACCCGTCACTTCTTCTACCTTATCTGACACCTCTCGAAAGTTGCCGCGACCGCATGCTTGGAGGTTGGACAGTGTGGGAGTTTGTGCCGTCCTTCTGCCGTTAGATGTAGCCTGAATCCACAGTTCAGCACCACGGCGGATATTTCCCACAACAAACACCACTCCAGGAAGTGCTGTCAAAGATTTGGTGACGTCAGCGCGTCAGATGAGCACCTTGCTTCTTCTGCCTGCAAGCATCTCTGCTCCACTTGAAATGAGTAACCAGCAGGATACACACAGCAGACCTCAGCCGTGTGATTCATGCTTTTAAAAAAAAATTGTTTCCCTACGAGACTGTATTATTCGTTCAGTAATTGTGGCATCGGTAGCCTTTAGCAGTTGCTACAAAAATGGGGTCCTGGGACCATCAGGAGTCCTTGTGAGGGCTTCCAAAGTATTACAATAAGTTTTGGCCACATAAGGGCTGACTAACAACCTACAAAGACAACATTGCTCTAAATATATTTTTAAGTTATTATGTTTAACATCATAGCAAACAGTTGCCTATACATTTAGATATACCAAGTAATATTTGTATTAATTTTTATTCAGTATTTTCATTATGGATTAGTCTACAAGTTATTTTCTGGATTAATAGTTTGCTTTATAAATTGCCCAATAAATGTCAGAAAGTATTTAACAAAAAATGTCCACCCCAATTTTAAATCCATGGTGATGTGTTCAATCATTGCATCATTACTAACACCCGATGTGTTGTTGATCTTCACCATGTAATAAGGAATGATATGGTTGCTTAGCTGGTAAAATTAAGATTTTATATGAAATTAAAACAATAATGTATACATTTATTTACCAGTTGATAACTAGGCAACGCAATTTGTTTGTTTAACGTGATGAGTGAGCAATGACCACAATGTATCATGGGTAACTTCATTAAAAATAAACAGAGCTTCTGAAAAGCCTTTGCCTTCATATTTCTTAACCAGCGTTAAGTTGCATTTGAACAAAGCCTGAAGCTTTGAAAAACAGGCTTATGACTAAATGTCTGTCAGCCATGGTATGTGTGGGGAAAGTGAAACAGTAGTGCTTGCCTCTACATGATTACCACCACAGAAGTGCCTTAGAGCAAGGCTTTTAACCCCAAATGCTCCAGTGCACACAGACTGTGGGGGGCAGTTGAAGTTGAAGAAGACTGGCATGATCACTTGACTTTATCCTGCATAATAACAGTGTGCCATGTGTAAATGCTACTTACAGTAACCATGTTAGACGCCAGTAGTCCATGCATGAAATAAATGCTGAAGTCGCAATACATAATTCAGTTACATAAGCTTTATAGCAAATTAATTATTGGTTGACCAGCGCCCTAAAGTGACACCTGGTGACATGATCAATTAGCATTGAAAATCTTTTAATTTCGTTTTTAAGGGTAATATTATTCGTTTTTTCATGGATGTCTTTTTATTCATCCTAAATATGCAGTGCCATGTAAATCCTTTTTTAGGGTGGACTTTCCTTTTATTGTTTGCATGTTTATGCAATATGTGTCCCATGGTAAATTGAAACCAATGGCTTATGTACATCTCTCTCCTCTCCAGAGAGTCTGCCTGGATCCCAGCCAGATTTCTTCAGGCTGACTGGAAGGTAATTAAGTGGCAGCAGACTGGGGCATGCTGTTTCAGGCATCCATATGAAATGATAATGGCTGCTGCCTCACCAAAAAAGAAAAACACAATATGACACACATAAACAGAAACAGAAACATAGATAAAGCCCTTAAGAGTTTTGGACATTTTGAACCAGTGAGATATCACATTTCAGGGAACACAGTTATCTTAACCTCAAATAGAAAAAAGGACAATATGATGTTCCATTGTTTTAAATCCCTTGAAATATGTTTATGATCTGCTTCAAACATTTGACCTATAGGTGCACATGATTAAACTCAAATCGAAATATCATCACAAGTAACAGCAATTGCAACCTCTTGCACTGTTTCCCAACATTCAGTGCAAAATGTAACTTGTAAAGCATTATGCATTATCTTACATTTCAGCTTGTTTTACTAAAGAAAGAAAATAATCTTGTTTTATTCATCTAGCGTTTTTTGTGTATACAATGTTCCTCATCGTAAGCATGAATATGTATATTATCATTGATGTGTAATTTGTCTTAGGGTGCATTGACCCCACAGTGTCAGTCAAAAGACACTTGTCAGGTTTCATTACCCAGAGTTCATTTGTAGACACATCAGAGGTGGCTTACAGCGGTGGATAACCTTGAGAGGACTCATTAATGTCCACTCATCAACCTTGCAGTGCTTTGTCCAAGTCACTATACTATATTATGGGAAGGTGTCTTTGTTTGCATTGCTCCCAAGGAGGGCAAAGCTTGGAATTTAGGGATAGTGTATAGGCTTACAATTTAAATAGGCTATACAAGAACGGGAGGTTTAAAATGGCATATCATAAAGGTGTAGTAGAATACAGCAGAAAAAAGATAATAGCACTTTTAATTACAGAGGATGTTTGCTACTTTTAGCTACTGAAAATATCAAAGTGCTTTTTGGGAGTGAATGAGATGTGTTTTTATAAGAAAATAGTGCACCAATGCTTTAAGATTTGTGTTGGTCATTGTTAAATCACTAATAATTTATTTCATTCTATATGTAGTCGCATAACTAAATGTAGTAATGAGGTGATGATTCACAAAACTATTATATTTGTCAGTCATTATTTGGTGTTTTATGTAGTTTGTTGTTTTAGGTTACATATCCTTCCACGGGGCGCGTGCGGCTGCAGTGAAGCAGCAGAGGTGGCGCTGTGAGAGCCAGGATCAGTGGCATGGTCACATGTCTTGTGACCAGGCGAAGCAGGAAATACGTTCATGTAGAGGGAAAACCGGCAAAAAGTGAGTGGAGGACGCAAAAGTAAACATGTTACATATTTCAATGTGATATAATCAGTCGTTTTTGTGTTTGATTATATGCGCGGTTTTCCTGGATATCTATTTGCACTCAAGTGCAAGGTGATTAGTTTAAAGTAGTTTAACCTTTACCCGGTTCCAGTAGGTAGTACTTTTATTTTTTACAGGTCATGTTTCACCAACATTACCGCCGGTGTAAAGCTTTTGTCTGCCGATTGATTATCCTCCATGTGCCTTTTAATAAACGACTTTTAACAATGTCAATACCGAACCTATCTGAAGAAAGCTCGAAGCGACTGAAAGGCAGAGCCAGGTTACAGTCCGATGCAGACAGGAGAGGAGCAGACCCCAATGAGGGGCTGACAACATGCAGCATTGTATACGAGCACCCTGCAAGAAAGTTCACAGAGGAAGAGATGGACATCCACAGAGCCCACAGAGAGGCATGTGAGGTGAGACCATCACTCTCCCACCCACTGCTCCCATGTTGATGTCAATCTGATCACATGATTAATTACAACAGTGTGTGATATGTTATTTGCAGCATCAAAATAAACCTAACGTGCCAAAAGTACTTATTATGCAAATGTGCCCATTTCAGAATAATATATCATGTTTTGATTATAATTATTGATGCATTAAAGTGTTATCAAAGCTGGTAAAGGTGCAGCTAGTTGTAATTACTTTGTATACTGCAGGGTAGCTTCTGAATGTTATTCCAGGTGTAACTACAGTTTTATTCAAGTGTTGATCATATTTCACATCATTAATCAAAATCTTCAAAGTAGAGGAGTAAAAGTACAATATTTACCTCTGAATTGTAGTGGAGTAGAAGTACAAAGTAGCATAACATGGGAATACTTATGTATTACTTACATAAGTATTCCCATTAAATGTAATTATTATCTTCCTCTGGTTATTTGTTGGTTTTAATTCTCTACTGAGTTAATTAACTTCAGTTCTGGCATGTGTAAGATGATTTTATTTAAAGTAGCAAAGCCACAATGTAAAGATACTTTGAGTACAATACTCTCATTCAGAACATTGCTGTTTGTACAGTATTCAAATGCTGGTCAACTATCTTTCAATGTAGGATCTGAAAATGCAAAGCATGTAGTCAAATAGCTGTCTTTGAGCAATAAATAATATCAATTGCTGAATCGTAGCCAACTAGAAGTATTATAATCATGATGGTATCACAAACCTATTTGAGTTGTTCTCAACTGTTTGCATTAGAGTCTAGCTGTACACAATTACACCATGTCAACAAAAAAACATGTATGCATTCTGTCACTATTGTAGTGCTACACTGAAAATATGAAACAGGTATTTTAACTTCACATGCTTCATCTGTTTACCAAAACAAATGTAATATATGCAAGCTCAGTAGCAATTTTTTTTTGAGCTATACTCAATATTGTGTCTACTTATTTATGTTGAGTTAAAATGTTGCCTGTTAAGCATTATGAATAATAAGAATCTAGTAGAGAAGACTGACTACCTTGAGGTGATTGAATGTTTTTTTTAAAAGCCCACCATGGTACATTTTAATTTTTACCAAGTGATATGCTCCTTCAAATAACAAACCAAATGTGAATTTCACAATAATTCAAATACTATTAGTACAAACAGTACTGTATAAAATAGTATTATTGTTTATCAAAACTGTCCTGTACCTGTAGAGCCATTGTTCACTTTTTCTTCTAGAAATCCCCCAATGTGTCCTTGGTATAATTACATGTTACTATCATTTGCAATTTTAAATTTGTTACAAGGTTTCCTTATTTTCATTGTAATTTCCAATTTGTATTATATTCTGGATCACAAAGGGATTGTCAATATATTACACATCTATGGTGCAAATATATGCACCATAGATATATTTTAGGAAAATTACAGTTGTAAAAAAACAATTTTGTTTTGATTTACTTAGACGCTTACCTACTCAGTGTTTCTACACAGTACCTGTCATGTAAGTAATTGTCAGATCCATCATATTCAACCAAATCTTCCTTGCTCTTCCATCAAACATAGTGTGTCTCAGTGGTGATGACAGTGGTGAATAGGTGTCATCTTCATGCCTCCAGGCTTATCTGTTGTAAATATTGTGCTTCTGAGTGTGGATGAAGTTGAGGCAAGTTGGCCGCGACCTGAGGAGAGTGGTAGGGCCTGGGTGGGAAAAGCACAATACAGAGGGGGCCCTGCTATGCCAGCTTCACTATGTGCCCCTGCAATGCCATGTGAAATGACAGGCTGTGTCACCAAACGGCCTGGGGGCTTTTTCCCTTTGTGGCCTGTCAAAGCTCACCAACTAGTGGGCTCTCAGTTCGAAACAGACTGAAGGAGGACATTTTCTAACTTCCCAAGGAATGGCAGAGTAGCTCAGTGTTTTCTTCTACGTACAGAAGAGTTTAAATGTCTGTACAAGATGCAGATCAGTTGATAACTCATTGCAGATTTTCACCTACAAAAGAGCTGCACTAATTATTTAGTAAAATCAGAGATTCACCATGTTGCATCTGTTTGTATGCACATAGGTTTTCTATTCCCTCATCTCCTTGACCCAAAGCAATCTGTCTCTATATATTCACATTCAGTAGTATACCCGCCTGTGCATTTGTGTTAGATATGTACATGTAGGTATATGGTGATGTATGCAGGGGTCACACACCAGCATGTGTTTGTATGTCACACTAATTAAATAATAATGTCTTCATTCTGTTCAGACAAAGAAGCAGATGTACGTGGACCCTTCCAGTGGGTACAAGGTGTTCACAGAGTATGCCCAACTTCAGAGAGGGAAATGCTGTGGCAGTGCGTGCAGACATGTGAGCCCTTTGATTTCTTGTGTACCAGGTTGTGTGTTTCTCCACTTCACTCTGTTTTTTCACAGCATGTTTTTTCTTTTCATCTGGCCTCAGTGGTATGTTTAGTTTTGTCCCATCCTCTTCATTTTTTTTTTATCCATCCAGTTTCCATATGTCAATTTGCCTTCGATTTAACCTGTGTTTTCTTAAAGATCAAATAGCCTTACATTTCTTATTCCCAAAATAGCACAAGTTTATATGCATGGTCGGTTGACAAGAGCATCTGAACATCAGCTGTCCCTGGTGCCGAAGACAATCATTTATTATTTTCAATAAGTCCATTATTCTGTATGTTTTTTCTTTTCAAAAGGCACATGTAAATCATTTTACTCAGTTTGACAATGTACTTTAATGTTCAGTGAACACTAAGCTTTAGGCTTGCTACATTTGATATGATACATGTTACTAATGTAAACCAGACAAGGGCTGCACAGCATGTGGCCTGCTTGGTGCATGAAAACATTTGATCCCTCAAAAAACAAATCCTTTTTTCCTCCAGTGGTTATACTTTTGCAGACATTACTGATGAAATAAAAGGCTTAAATAGTTATTTCTTTCGTATGGGGGTAAAGTGCTTATTTTACAAACATCGCTTACTGTATGTTGCACCAAACAAACAACATTTATTCACAAAGTGAATGACCCATTTTTAAGCTTTACCAGTTACAATATGGTCTCAAAGATGAATGGAAAAACAGTACATCATTTCCCCTAATCCTACAAGTGTTAAACTTCTCAAGGCTTAATACTTTTAACGTTGACATACATCTTTAGGTTTATTATTTGAAAATCAAACCACACTCTATAAATGTAGGTCGATATAGACGGGATGGATTTGATCATAACATTATACCCTCATTATACCTGTGCTCACTTCACCTATGTTGTGACCTGGTGACATGTGTCGTCCTTTCTTCCTGTGTCTGGTTCAGTCCTAGATATTCTTTTAACCTCATCCTGTGCTCTTGAAAGCTTACAACCATGTCTTGTTCTCTGTGTGACTGATGTTTTACTCCACATATGACTATATCTTTTTTAATTTCTCCTCTAGTGTCCATATGGCCAAGTCAACGTGAAGGACCCTGCAATGAAGAAACAATTTAATACTTTATTTTATGCATGACGAAGGTAAAATGCCTGTTCAGAATGGAACACAAAACATGTTGCTTATCTTCTGCCTGTCATTATCCGGACTACTTTGGAGTCATTTTTAGCAGTGTACTAAATGATGAAATAGGGGTACTGTCTGTGCAATATCTACCTCCAGTGAATCACAACTATTCTCAGGATTATTATTATTCTCACAAGACGGGGGAGGAGGAGCAAGGATTTGTTCACTAGAGCCTCATATAAAATAGTCTTTAATCACATTTTTGTTTTGCCATATCTTTCAGTTCTTTTTCTCCAATGTCCAATGAAATGCCTTGAGCTCCATTTCTTGTTTCTCTTTAAGAGTACTTAATATTTTGTGGTTTTCTGCTACTGTGATGCATTTACAAGGGTTGTGGGAGTATGGAGATGAAAAATGAAAGAGCATTTTAGATCTTTGCCCTCCAGATAAAGGG
The DNA here is from genome assembly GCF_949606895.1 of Notothenia rossii. NCBI lineage: Eukaryota > Metazoa > Chordata > Actinopteri > Perciformes > Nototheniidae > Notothenia > Notothenia rossii. Next base: position 78,330,091 of record NC_136912.1, on the reverse strand, counting down.
CATATAAGCAAAACTAACTGCAGATAGTCAGATGGAGTCTTGTGCTCTTTTGCTTTGCATCTCTAGCTATTTTTCCTCCCAAATGTAAGACTGTATGAATATTAGCATCATTTACACTCCACAAGTGCTCGCCTGAACTGTCTACCTTTGACTGAAACGCTGTGTTGTTAAAAATAGGCAGGGGCCAAGGGTCAGCCCTCACACTTGGCTGCGCTTCTTTTACACTACTTGATGGAATCAGGCTGCTAACAAACATGCCATGGACATCAACAGCAGCCCTCCCCACCGGACTCCCAGCTCAGCCTCCTGGCAACACTTGGCTCCAGCTCAGCTCCCTGCGGCTGCTCTCCTGTGCTGCAGCCTAATGAACTCCTGGGCCCTCCTATCCCAGCACTGCAATAGATCAGCTCATGTTCACGAGCTTGTTTAGACGCACACATGCATAGACAGGCTTACTCCATCAGAGCACCCTGTGGCTCCTAATAGGCCAATATAGAATAAAGGTTGCTCTAAACACCGCACTGTGTAGCCCACAGTAATAGTACAAGTTAAGGTCAAGCGCTCATGCGGCAATACCTGTGCGTGCGAGAGATATTGAGGGAAGATGTGGCACTTGATTTGTGAGTGCATCAGGGGAGGCAGCGCCATGCCTCCGGGCGCTGGCTGTGAACCTGCCACACACACTCGCCTGTCTCCGCCTGATCGGGCAAACAGCGTCGGGATGAGAGGATGTGTCTGCCGCGGAGTCCTGTCGCAGCCGCCTACTGGCGCAGCCACATTTTCCCTCGGCAGGTGGGTCCCAAAGGCAAGTGCTTAGTGATCGGACAAAAGCCCTGTGAGCGGCTACAAGGAGATTCATGATCCCAACAGTGCTGGGGAGGACAGGTTCTTGGGGATGCGTCGTCAGGCGGGATGAGAGGCAAATGTATTTGGTGTTATTCTAAACCGAGGCAGCGGAGCGTGCGGCAGCAACATTCCTACAGCGGGACGGTGAAGGTGTCACACTCATCAAGTACCTGGGCCCGCTCGCCTGCCGCGGCTCTGCGGGTTTTGCCTAGGGACTTGTCTGTCACATTAAAGTAGATGCATTGCCATTCAGGGCCTCGGCGGTCCCGCAGCCTGACCATGAAATAGGCCAACTTTCATGTCTGCCTCATCCCTCCACGTCTTCCCGATCCAGTGATGGCACAGTTTGAAATGCTTTTTTTTTCCTTTTTTAAATCATGTTCTTGACTATCAGTTGTTGACTGAGACACAAACAACACAGCAATCCCTTTGAAAGATTTATGGAGAAAGTTACTTGGAAAAACCTCCTGCCAACATTGACAATTATCATATTAAAGTATGTTTGGAAACAGTAAGCATGTTCTTGAGTTGTGCTTTTTTGAAAGCATGTCATTCACTTCCACAATGAGAGAGCATTGAAAAGACAGCCATCTTTTGTATTTGTCTTGCTTATAAATTGGTTTAATAGTCTTTTTTTTGTTTTCAACTTATTAAATTGTGTCTGACAACTTTACAACTGTAATGGCAATCAACCTCATGAACAAATTCATTCTGTTGACTTTGGCTGTATTATGCAATATCATAGAATGATGAAAATTGAAGAAATCTCTCAATAGGCAAATAGCCTATACACCCACATTTGCACACACATGGTATTCCCTCAGTGCAGATGTGCTCTGAAGTTACCACAGCCAACCCGACATGTGAGGTGTTTATTTCAGGCATTTTGGACTGAACATCTCTGACCTTCAGCAGGAACATATGCTGTGCTGGAGCAGAGTGGCAGATAGACCGTGTGCCTTTCTACAGGATGATGGCACTAGCCGCAGAGAAAAAGAGAGCTGTCCAGTTTGGAACTGTGACCAGACAGGCTCTAGTCACAACCAGTTGACAGGCCAAGTAGCCCCTCCCTCACTCAGCCCCCCCACCCCCCCATCCATCTCAAACAGGAACAGCAGCCCTGCGGCCAATGGCCCCGACCACAGTCAGTTACAGTGTCTCCATCACTGTTAGCCAGACCAGCCAGGAACTGACATAGGGTTGGGCGGGGGGGGGGAAACTTGAGTGTCAGCCGTATGATGGCTGAAAGGAACATCAGTCTAAGCAATTGGCCGGGCACTGCTATGTACTTGTTGGTGTGCATGCTCGTGGGTACGTGCATGTGTGTCTTGATATTCAAGCAGCATTTGAGCAGCCCCTACATCAACGTCTGGTCCTGCTACACACACACTGTCAGCTCGCCTCGGGGCAGCAGCCTCCACAGTGGTCATATGGACAACCAGATCCCTGTGGTAGAATTAGTGATAAAAACACACATGGCCACTGAGTGACAGTCAGCGCACCAGATTCCTTTGGACAGACAGGGCTGCAAATAGCACAGAGGAGCAGTTTCTCCTTCAGACCGCAACTGGTGGTCAGGCTCATGCCAGGCCAAGTCGTGGCTGCCAGATGAGCCCAGATAAAAGGAGAGTCAGGGGCAGAAGCAGACACCTAAGTGCCTAGGAACACTTTGCCCTGTTTATTTCTCTCCTGTTTTTACATCAATGCAGGATTTCTTGTCTAACAAGAGAAGGCATGTGATTGCTTTTCTTGTGGCTTTTACACTATTTAACCTCTAACTTGTGATTCCCTCTGACTCACTCTTCAGTGAATGGTTGAAGTAGAAAGAAAGGGAGTGTTTGACAGTATAACAACATATACAAGCATCGCCTTAGTCTTCTGCGCTTTGCCCCATAAGGTTATATAGCGATACAGAACATCCGTCTATTATGTTTCCATGTCCTTTCTAGTGTGGCCAGTTATGGACTAATACGCACACCATTCCCCAGGAGGATACTCTGTCCCCAGAGGAGTTGGTGGGGGGTGTGGAGGTTTGCTTTTGGGGCTGTTCTGGAGGCAGGGAGGGGAGGCAGGCAGCAGTTGGTGTGCAGAGAGCAGAGGCTCAGGCTGGCTAGTTAAGAGCTTCTCTCTCCTATCCTCCATCTGCCAGGGACCGGGGCTGTGATTTGAGCTCCAGCAGAGCAGAGCAAGGAGGAGATCGAAGTAGGGGTGGAGGGAAGAAGGGGATGGGGCGGTGGGCGGTGGGGGGTGGTGTTTGTCAGTGGTAGTAAGGGGGAGCGTTGGTTGGAAGAGAGAGAAAAGAGAAAGTGGAAGGAGCGGGGAGGAGGAGAGGGGGAAAAGTGAGGGAGAAAGAGCTGGGGAGAGAAAATATGGATGGAAATGAAGAAAAAAATAAATGTGTGAGGATTGAGATGCCTCTAAACAGGGATATTTTTGAGTTTTTATATATTATCATTCTAAACCCCCTTTAGAGTTTTAATGCCAGGTGTTGGCTATAAAAACAGAGGTTAAGGCACATTTTACCCATGCTTAGGTTTTTTTTTATATTTCCTTTCCTCATGAAACCATGTCCACTGTGTGTTTGTAAATATTTCCAGGATGTTTCACCCACCCACCCAGGCTCATGTGACTGGTTACATCTTTACAGTGCTTCACTCCTCCCTCTGTTCCTCCTCCTCTACCCCCCCCCCCCTTCCCTCCCTTTCCTTTCCCACTCCTCTCCTTCTCTCCTTCATTCTGTCAGTGTTTAGCCCGTGGTTCCCCGCTGCACAGTGGATCCTGGGAGAGCCTTCCCACCACCTCCTCCTCCTCCTCCTCCTCCTCCTCCTCCTCCTTCTTCCTCGCCTCCTCAGCTCCTATTCTGGCCATGCTCTGGGAGTGACTGAGAGCTCCCTCCACGAGACTGAGTGTCACTTGAGGTGACCCAGAAATGATGACTCCAGATGAACCCTGGATGTGTGGTAATCTAACCACCATGCCCAAGGAGCCAGGCAGCCGTGGAGGCAGGCATCCCGGGCTGATGCAGTGTCTGTGCTCTCCCTGTTGAGCCGAGCTCGCTGCACATCCTGTCTGCGTATCATGCTCCCAGAATGCTGTGTGCACTGTTCGTGTTGTGGTACACAGTGAAATGGATCTCAGTGGCGTTGCATTATTGATGAGATACATTGTGATGTCAGCCCAGGCGGAAGGAGCAAAGCAAAAATGACTGTTAGCAGTATGGCACTGTGTCATTTATGCAAGCATACAGAGGTGTAATTAATTGTCACCCTTTGCTCTCATTGGAGCTAATAGCTTCTATTCACTTGTGTCAATAGAAATCAGTCCATCTATACCTTAATGTGTTATCCAATTGGACAGTGTGAGCAGGTTTAGGGCATCCTGTCCTCTGGATGACCTGTCTTTTTTTATGTTAACATTAAATATATAATTCAGATGGAGGCACCATGCACTTTAAAGTGTTAACATTTTGATATTAATGTTATTATTATTTAACTGCTTGTCCTGTTGTTTAGGTGACTAATAATCTGCCAATGCACAAAGCAAATACACCAACATTATACTGTATATTAGGGAAATTAATGATCAATATTGAAATAAAATAAACATATCCTCTTAGCAGTCAGGAAAAATGAAATCTTTAAAGCATAAACAATATTAATATTTACTAAAAAAAACTGACATTATTAAATGTGGTGAATTTTTCATCAATTTTTTTTTGTATTCATTAGATGTTGCAACATGAGGCAAAATGAGTGTGGATGGTGCCTAGCTCTGTATCCTGCAGTGGGTTATAATATGAAGTTTGTCAGCTGGACTCTGCTGGTGAGTCAGATGGAGAAACATGCATCACAGTTCAGGGGAAACGAAACTTGAACCAAATTATTAAATTATTTTTCATATTGTTGATATGGGGAATTCATTCAATACAACCAGAAAATAGGAATCTAGAGAAAGACACCAGAAAAATAAAGATATAACATATAATGTGTGTACAGATTACATGACGTTGAAATATAATGAATAACATTATAGCCATAGCAAAGGCCTATCACTGCTTGGTGCAGATTTGTCACATTAAATTGGTAAAATTCAGAAATTATTTAGCACCTTATTTATTTTTTATTTGTAGAAAAACACTTTAACAGCACGCTTTGTGTTTCTGTGCTCCATGTCCATGTCAGATTGATTGATGTAGTTTGACTATATAGCTACTTATTTATTCACAAAAACCTCTGCTCTCACACCAATGAAATTACAGCTGTAAGTATTTCAGTTAAATCCCGTATAGCCTAATGAATTCTTGATTGATATGTGTAGTTTATGTTCTTGATCACATCCTTTAACGTTGTTTGCAATATGCGTTCCCAAATAGTCTTTTGGGGTTAGAATAACACTTTACTATTTAAATTCATACAAAACAGCTGTGAAATGCATATCGTTTGAAGGGGGGGAAACACCAGATTTGTCTAATATTACAAAATCCTGCTCTATATAACAGTAGTTCCATTCCATTCTATTTGGCGAATCTAGATTATTTTTATTTTTATTTTACATCACATATTCTAACCTATGAGTAGGCCATTGGCTCATAGCTTCCCATTTTCTTTGCTGTTGCCTGCGTGTGTGGTTGTGTTGAGGGGTTCCTGCATACCGGAGAGGAATATTTAAATGTCTTGTGTTTTAATTGACGCCCGAACTAGAGGAGCTCAGAAACGAGGAACAGCCCCCATCTACCGGCAGCGTGTCCTCTGTCTCCGACACTGCCTCAGTCCGGAGCTGCTCCGCTGCACGCTGCACAGGGATCTCACACTGCCTCAGGTAAGACCTTTTTCCATCTCTGCTTTGGGTAAATAAAAATACAAAGTAGGCCTATGTTTAATAATAAAAAATAAAAAAAACGCGTGAAGCAATGCCCGACTGATCTGAAGCATGATTACGTTCTCCGGTATAAACAAGCATGTGGTAAAACAAAAAGCAAACCCCTCGAATCTCTATATTACACCCTATATTTTTTATTAACGGGCTACGAAATATTACGTAATCATCTTAATATAACCTAACATATGCGTTTGTTGGTGGTATTAAAAGTGCACGTTCAACGGCAGGAACAATATGAATTGACGCCCTTCATTTAAAATAGGTAATAGCTAGTTGTTTTTACTGTTCGCTGCTGAGATTTTATTCTTTTTAATTAATAAAATCCAGGGAGTCATCTTGGATTTACACGCCATTTTAAATATTGTTACCAGTGTTTTTGTTTTTTTACGCGTCAAATATTTTTTAAATGAAGCTCCATACAGTGCATAAACAAGCAGCGTGCATTACGTTTTTAAAAGACTTGGCATGATAAAGCCAGATCACAAATATTAAATTAGGGCCAATCAGTCCCAGTAACTTAACGAATAATGACACTGAACCGTCCAGATGAATTGTCTTCAATTGATTTAGAGCCAGTAATAAAATATGATGGATAACATAACTCAGTTTCTTTATGAATAGGATTCGCTCAGAACACAATTCAAACGATAGGCTACATGCATATTTCCTAATTGATAAAACACTCACATTTTTTCTTAAATGTTTTTGTAAAAGCATGATATTGTGAATTGGCTTTGGTTTATCTAAGATTTTCTAACAAATAACAATATGAACTAAAATATAATAAATATAAAAGCAGTGCTTTAAATGTAGTTGCTGGTAGCCCTAATATCCTAATTAGATACCAAGAAAAGGAAACGAAACAAAACAAAACGAACACAAAAGACAGTATTCCCTCAGCCCCTTGGTGTTCACTGACACATTGTTAAACCCTCTTCAGTCAAATGAAATGTCACTGCTGGAGGCAACGGGTCAAAACACTGTTCTTTATCGACATTAACGATATGTCTTAATAAAAAAATACGTAAACATGTACACACTGTATTTATAGTAGCCTACACAGTGTAATCAAGCCCAGTTTTTGAATTGAGCCGTTCTAATTTCCGTGGAGAAAGAAAACAGCAGAAAGATTAAATATCACACAGAGCTGAGTTGATCGGTCCTCTCAGGGTGTCTTTGTCCAGGTGAAAGAAATCCCTGTGTCCTTTTTGACTCTCCTTTCACCGCTGTCTGGCTGGTGCTGGGACTCTGACAAAGCGCAAATGAACGATATGTCTCCAGAACAGCTGCAGGTCCAGCCCGTACTGGAGGGTCCGAGCATTGTCTCATAGCGCAGTTATCAGGAGGCCTCCAATTAAAGCCAACACAACTTCATGCTGGGGGAGTGGGAGGGTGGGAGGGAGTGCACATGATAATGTAACACGTCTTGAGATGAAGCATCCACACCTGCAAACCCCCCTGAGCCTCAGTAAGCTAAATCTATTAATGGGACCATATAGTCACAGTGAGTCTATTGTTTTATGGCAAAAATCTTCCATCTAGCCATCGACCCTAAGCTGCAAAGGCCCGTGTGCAAGGGAATATTATCTATACAGACTTTGAGCTGCCTCATTTTGGTTTGTTGTCACCGTATTTGGCCTGCATGTTGGACCGTAAAGCCATTCGTTATATTTGCGTTTCAGAGTTTTCACACTCTTTGACACATTTTTGTATAACTCCAAAGACGCCATAACGTATATTATAGGCTAGTCAACTAAATGGAACGCTGATTTCTGAAAATATTCAATTGATTCATAGCTATAAAAGTTCGAATAAATGTGTTTATATTATAAATCATATATGCTGCAAGCTAATGCAGGGAGTTATTTGTGTTTTAATCTGGTTAAATTAAGAGAAAAATGAACTGAAAATACTTGCATATATAATAATAATTCAATTTATTTCAGATTGTTTAATATCTGTCACCGCCCTTTAGCCTATCAATGATAACTGCCCCGCCCCAAACAATACACACACACACACACACACACACACACACACACACACACACACACACACACACACACACACACACACACACGCACACACGCACACACACACACACACACACACACACACAAACACACACACACAAACACACACACAAACACACACTTATTATTATTGTATTTTCCCACCCACCAAACAGCTGATAAAGAAAGAATGAAACACTTAAATCTGTGATTTCTTTAACAGTAAAGCAATTAAAGTGTCTTCAAAGCAGCAATAATTGAATATATTCGGGAGAATCACTTATCCTCATATCTGACTACTTTAATGAAACTCCAAGAATTTAACATAAATGCATGCTATTTTTCATATGTTTAAAATATATTTACACTTAAATGACTGCATTGTAGTTTATGCAACATCCGCATTACTCTCCAGCATCCTCTCCTGTATATGGAGGAATACAAGTAATCAAAATGTCAATACCGTAAAGTAGTGGTCCTTCGCGCAGCCAGAATCGGGAGTTTTTTAGGTAGAGTGACAGCTCTTTGTTGGTGAATAGAAATCAGTGCCGATGGAGAGAGAGAGAGTGAGAGGGGGGAGACACAGAGTATGGAGAGAGAGAGAGGAGAGAGAGAGAGAGAGAGAGAGAGAGAGAGAGAGAGAGAGAGAGAGAGAGAGAGAGAGAGAGAAAGAGAGAAAGAGAGAGTGGGGGGAACTCCTCCTACCAAATTATTCAGACTGGGCAGGCTTTGCTCTCTTCACAAATAGGACACGGTTCTCAAATCCAGGCAGTCCCAACCTGACCTCCAAGCACCAAGGAACCCCTGACTGGGAAACCGGGAGAGAAAAATCACCAAAAAAGAATCAACAAAAACTTTGTGTCATTATTTTTGGCCAGTTTTCACACTGTAGCCCCCTCCCCTCCTCCCTCCCCACCACTTCCACACCGGTGTGTCGCGTCATTTGGACTATATATTTTTCCTCGAGGAGAGACATTCACGGGAAGAAGGAAAAAGCTGGTGCACCACCACCACCTCCTCCTGTCCCACCCATGTTGTAGTTTCTTGGTTCAATTTTCTTCCAGTTGCCTTTGCACTGTGGGGGGAAGCTGATCTGAATCTCTGGGGTTGAGTTGTTGTGTTGTGTGCCTCTCTCAGAGCCTTAGAGCCCGGTTGGATGCGCTGAGAGAGCGGGGCGCAGCGCTGCAGTTCAGTATATGGAAGTTGTGAGCTGCAAGACAGAGGCAGGCAGTTGCAAGTTGCGTCCAGGACCGGGAGCCATGCTTTTCCACGGGATCTCCGGGGATCACATCCAAGGGATCATGGAGGAGATGGAGAGAAGGTCAAAAACCGAGTCGCGTATGGCGAAGGGGATGCAGCTGAACGGAAGAGAGTCGGTAAGTGTCCACCAGTGTTTGAATTCATGTTGAAACTCGTTTTAATAATACTGTTTGAACCACGACTGTGGCACCGTGACACAGGAACAATACAGTTGTTTTGGTCTAAACAGGAGTAGGAGAATTTATCAGTTACTTATTTGTGTTTAATTATGTTCAAATGTTGTAGTCTTTGTCCAAAATTAATTTTCCCTTGTGGAGTGTATTTCGTAATGACAGTTAAAATGTCCTATTTTGTTGTTATAACTTCTCAATAAGGCCTGTTTAAACAAAAATAACTACTCAAAGCAAATTGGCTCCCTATTTACATGCAGTTGTCTCTAAATATATTTGAAACACACAGTTTTACTCTTGACATCAAATAAAACATTGTGGAACAATACATCGTTTTCTGTGGACAAATGTACTGGTTGCAGTTCTGGCAATTATTTATGTAGAATTAACTGTTGTCAATAAGGCATATGTTGTATTTTATTATTATCATTATTATTATTATCATTAATTCTTACATTTTAGTTTTTTTAAATGGAAAATATCCTATATTTACTCTTGTTTTAATAGGCATTTATTCAATAAATATATGTTTGACCCTAACATTGTTACAGTGAATTTATTTTTATTTTTACTTTAATGAACATAAGGATAGGCCTATATTAAACTAAGAAAAATATAAGTTTGGCAAAACAAAAGTATTTAACTCTCCCTAATATTAATTTAATTTTCCTAAGCGTCTTTCATTGACAGTGTGTACCTTAATTGGGGCATGTGAACACACCAAGCCTGCATTTGTTTAACAGCGTGTTTAAAGCTCTTAAAAAGGCCTTTACTTGATCGATTAAACGTTTAATCTCGTGAGCATAAAGCTTCCAAAGGCCTCTGTTTTTACATATGTGTTGAATAAGTCTCTTGACGGGAGTTGCCATGACCTTTTTTCTGTCTCGTTGACTCAGACCATAACTTCCATGAGCCAGGAGAAGCCTGCTCTGTGTGCCGGCTGTGGCGGCAAGATTTCGGACAGATACTACCTCCTGGCCGTGGACAAACAGTGGCACCTGCGGTGTCTCAAATGCTGTGAATGTAAACTAGCGCTGGAGTCAGAGCTTACGTGTTTTGCCAAGGATGGGAGTATCTATTGCAAGGAAGACTACTACAGGTATGAACAATGAAGGTTAACATTTTTAGAAATGTAAAGACGTCTCACGAAAACATTAGTCTCTATAGTGCGCACATCCTCCCAAAGCTGCTGATCGTATAATTAGCCTATATATTTTTAATTTAATTTTAAACCCTTTAATAAACAACGAATTTTAGGGGGAAATATTTTATAGGCTACATACACACTTTTGCCTTTAACCTGGTTCAACAGGCTCTGGTTGTTCATCTTGAATTATGTTTAAGCCTTTAGGTCCAATTAATTCTTATTATTTTCTGAATATAATCATAACAATCTCACAGGGACCTTCGTGGTGTTGATTGGTAAAAATATATGATATTAATTAATACATTTTCTTTGGTTTGAAGTCCAGATGTAATATTTTCCCATGACAATGTGGGAATGTAAACCCTATTAGTTTAAGCCTAACATAAGCAGGAACAAAAGAGCAAATAGTTGTACATGTATATCCTGTTATAAAACGACCCACCTTAGCTTTGTTCGACAACTTCAATGTGGATAATAACGAGTTATATTGATCAGTTAAAAGATAGTCATTTGTGTGTTAATATGCATGTATACAGCCATGCACATGCCTGAATTTTATTTAGAATTCACAATAATAAGAAAACAATATGGTAACAAAAATCATGTTTACCAGGGTTAGCTGTCTCGCCGATACTAATAGGCTACTATACTTCCGCATATTAGCCTTTTGTGTTTAATGTCAGTTACAGTGTCATGAGGTTAGCAAACGCAACTAAGTTTAATCACTGAAACTGTGGACTGTTAGAGAAAATATTTTTATTTCTAGGCCAGATGTGGCTAATAGCTCAGAATCTAAACTCAGTCTATAGCCTTTTATAGGCCTACTGCCAAATACAATAAAGCTGTGGCAGGTATAACTTGTCTCTCAAGACAAGGAAAAAGCATGGTTAGGTTATTTTAGCCTGTTAACGTGCCGGTTATATTTCGGCCCCTGTCCCACTTTGTCTCTTTGTATGAAGAGTCTTGACGATTAATCTGTTCCAGAAGGTTCTCCGTGCAGAGGTGCGCGCGCTGCCACCTCGGGATATCGGCCTCGGAGATGGTGATGCGGGCACGCGACTCCGTGTACCACCTGAGCTGCTTCACGTGCACCACCTGCAACAAGACGCTGAGCACAGGTGACCACTTCGGCATGAAGGACAGCCTGGTGTACTGCCGGCTGCACTTCGAGACGCTGGTGCAGGGACCGGACTATCACCAGCAGCTCAACTTCGCCGAGCTGGCGGCCAAAGGCGGCGGCCTCACCCTGCCTTACTTCAACGGCACCGGGACATCACAGAAGGGGAGGCCGCGCAAGAGAAAGAGCCCGGCCATGGGGATAGATATACCCAGCTACAATGGTGAGCCTCACTTCAAGTCAGCAACAGAAACACACATAGGCCACATAGGCTAGGCTACTATAAAGTTATTATTCTACCCTAATTGTAGCCTTTAACAGTAGGCCTATGTCCTCTTTTACAAAACTTATCACAAAACAAACCGAGCTGTTTAGCTTAGTACACTCTAAGCAGTTCCTCATTATGGGTTGACCCTTTGGAGCCCAAACTGGCAACCTTTTTTCCTGCATTGTGGTTAATGTATTCTTCACTAAAATCTACCAACATGTCTTCTTCATAAATTATTTTTAATGTTCTAAAATACAGCACCAATATGAATACGTTTAGGTAAAATTGGCATCAATTCAATAGATAAATATACGTATTTTTAAATAACCTTTCTGGATGGATTTGTTTCCAGTACGCATAAAATCCTCGCTTTTTTTCTCCAAGACGGTTCCTGAACGCCTCAGCTAGTAGATACACCTTCCACGAATGCATCACTGCTGTAGGCTATGCTAAAGTAGGTGGACTTTGCCTGGGTGCAGCGCCGCCCGCAGCCGTGGGATAATTGATCTGCAGCTTTCTGTCCACGCGTCTTTCACGCCCCGTGCTTGTGCTTTAAACGGTGGCGTGTGTTGCACGGAGAAAGTTCGAAAATTGATATGGTCGTCAACCTTCACTTCGACTTTTACAATTAAGATTAATTTAGGTCAAGAAAAGTGTTTGAACGGGTGTGAAGGGGCTACATTTAGTCTGGTAGGCCGACTGCTACGTAAAAATCGAAGCCAAAGTCAGTGCTTTCACAGTCTTTGACTTTTGTTGGAAGACAGAACAACTGTTTACTATTAGCCTACCAGTCAACATTAAAGGTCTGCTAAGGTTTCATTCAAAATCTCGCATTGAATCGGGTTATAACTGAATGTTATAAACCCCCCCCCCCCCCCCCCCCGTCAGCGTCCCCATTTTGTTGTCTCTTTCTGCGAATTAGTGTTAGGTTGAGAAAGTTTGTCTTTGTGCGTCAAGTTTCCAGTGTTCGTGCTGAATGGGGAGGAATAAGGGTAATCTGCGCGTTAATTGTTCTTCGCTAATTGAAGGTGACGTTGGAATCTCTGCCCTCCTGAGCTGCGGTCAGCCCGGTTCTCACAGCGCCGAGCAGCCCTGTACACCAACCACCCCGGCTCTAAGCCTTGTTATCCACAAACACAAGAGATTATGCAAAACCTAAAGTTCTCATGGATGCCTTAGTAGAAAAATTATCATTGTATTTTTATTTAATAGCACGACATTCCTAACCTACTTCAGCAAAGCGTTTGAATAACATATAATGCAGCCTAAACAGGTAAAAGAACCCACAGAAAAATACATAAAACTCATTAAGAATTCCTTGTGAGTTCATTATCTAGCGCCACAGACACTGTAAAAGGTCCCTGTGGGAATATCATGTTTTACATTTGGTTTACTAAATAAAATAGAATGACGTCGAATATATTTTCAAATTGTAAAAGAGCCACTAAGCTTCTTTAGGTAATGTTAAATGTTCAAAAATGTAGGACCTTATAAAGAATTCAAATCAGCCTGAACTAAAATAAATAGAAACATACAATAAATTATGTATTAACTAAATATGTTTAGTGTTGATATCTTGTCTCTTTTTCCTCTGTTGTTTAGGTTAATGTATTGTTCTGCAGATCAGGAGACTCATATTCATGACAAATAGGAGGAGGTTTTGAGCACATTTGTGTTTGTTTTCACCAGGGAAAGATATGGGTCTACTGAGTATTCCACATCACTCAGTAAAGTTTGTTTGGATATAGAGACCCCTAGTGGGTAATATCTAGTGAAACACAATCCAGTGAAGGCTGGAACAGAGGAACAAAGATGTCAATGATTGTCATATTAATGGTGCGTTTAAGTGTCACAAGAAGAAGCCTTGTATAAAAAAACAAAATGCAGGCCATTACATGTACCCCGAAAATATGCCACACACAATACTGTATGTGTCCCATAGATTGATAATTCTGTGTCTGCCTTATTAAAACTGATTTGTAATATAAGCAATAATTCCTCCTTGAGACACTCTTTGCACTGCATCTTTATGATGAAACTATAGTGTAAGTAACTTCATATTTGATCATCCACTAAAAAAAACATGTGGTCAGCATTGCTGTTACATGGAGACACGAAAATCAATAGAGCCTACTGTATAATTTAGAAATCCTATGCTTATTCTTTGCTGGCTATATTTACTCCCCCGAGGACACAATCTTATACGACCTGCTCTCACATAAATCTTAGATTCTATAGAAGAATTATAATCCATACAAAATATAATTATTTGTATTTTGCTGTATATCTTTGCTGCAATCATTTATTTGAGCTGGAATTTGCTGTTGCAAAAGAATAGAATAATGCAAAAATGATGTCGTACAACATTATGACGAATTATACATTATCTTTTCTTAATGCTGAGATAAATGTTTTCCCCACGCATTGTTGCCACACAAGCATTTTTTTCAGTAGAACCGTTTTAGCATTTCAACGTCTTTAAGTATTTTACACATGCAGTTCTAAGCTATTGACAAATGAGGCCCATTAGTCCTATTAGTATTTGCAAACACAAGCAGAAATAATTCAGCCCGTTCCCATTGTGGTTGAAAAATCTCATACAGATGATACAAAAAACACTAATTGTGACTACTAATTCTTTGCAATACATTTTCGGTTGAATTTCTTAACACTTATTTGTACAATTGCAACTGTTTGTTATGATTATACCAAATATTCCCTACTTTTCCTAAGGGCATATGAAAGATCTGTTAACAAAGCAAGTCAAAGGAAATGCATGAACTTTCCACAAGGTCCACATGAGATCGCCTTAGTCTAATACGCTTTCCTTGCTTAACTGGATGATGTAATTTCAAGAAATCATTAGACACAATTTTGAAATATCCTTATTTAGTAATTTTTCAGTTTTATTTTCAGTTGTTTATTAATTTTTCAGCACAGATAAAATGAACTCTCATGCAAAGTGTCAAAACTAAATGAACATTTATTGCTGTTGTTCCATTCGGGCTCTGATCCTCCCCCTGTGCTCTGCTCTCTGCCCCCCCCAGGCTGTAACGAAAACGACACGGATCACATGGACCGGGAGCAGTCCTACGCTCCAACACAGAAGACCAAACGCATGCGGACGTCCTTCAAGCACCATCAGCTGCGGACAATGAAATCCTACTTTGCCATCAACCACAACCCAGATGCCAAGGACTTAAAGCAACTGGCCCAGAAAACTGGCCTCACTAAGAGAGTTCTACAGGTAAGCACAACGCCATTCCTATTGATCTGATCACCCCATATGTGAGTCTGCACACCACTCCTCCTCCATGTCCCTCTCATTTCACACCAATATTACCATTCAAGTCATCTTTTTGATTTTGTTTGTTTTGTTGGCCCATTTAGTCATTAGATGTATATCCAGGGGTATTACTCAGAAATCTTGTAGATTCTTAAATGTAATATTTCTTGGGAAAGAAAGCAGAAACGTTGTTGATAGGCGTAGAAACATAAGTGTATAAGTGAAGCTGATATTATTATTAATCAGAGTGCACATGCTCTTTTATCTGTGGAACAGAAAATAGTGTAATTCAAATCTCCCAGATAAAACATTCAAAAATAATTTTGATTTGTTGTTCAGGAGCTACCTGGTTCATTGTTATCTGCCCCTTAAGCTCAAATTAATGTATGAAAATTGCAATATAACAATTCATAGACATATGGCAAGGGCAAGTTGATACAGAAATAGCTGTGATAACTTGATATGTAAACTACTGTACAAATGATTTGATACTTTCTTTTTCAAAATTAATCTTAAACGCAAAAAAGTAAAAGCCACATTGGGATTGGTTTGCAGGTTTGGTTCCAAAACGCAAGAGCCAAATTCAGAAGGAACGTTTTGCGACAGGAGAATGGAGGTGTTGATAAGACTGATGGCACCTCACTCCCTCCACCCTCATCTGACAGTGGGGCCATGAGCCCCCCCTCCAGCGCGGCCACACTAACAGACCTGACAAACCCCTCTATCACTGTAGTGACCTCCGTCACCTCTAGTTTGGACAGCCATGATTCGGGGAGCCCTTCACAAACTACCTTGACAAACCTTTTCTAACACGCTATCCCCAACAGACTGTTTTTTTTTTAAATCTGTTTTTCTTTTGTTTTTGTTTTATTTCCTCAATTTACATTTTATTTTTTTAAGTGACACCTTTAAGATACAGCTCCTTGGAAATGAAAGTGCTGTACTGTGTACACAAACAAGAACAACAAGAGCAAGAACAGCAGCGACCACATTAAAACACGAGGACATCTTTTAACGTGTAGCATTTTAAACCGCATGGCAGCCGTGTCTGTAGTTGACTTACAGTTTGCAGAGATTGATTTTGGACGGGACATTTTTGAAGTTGAAGGCATTACAAAATTGTCATGGATCTCACAATTCATCAAAAAAACAAAAACAAACTAAACTTAAAGCTTGTCTGGAAATCTTAATTGATTTGACTTTATTTGTACATTTGTAATGATTTATGATAAAACAAGCCCTTCCTAATTTATGATTAATTGGTGATTTTAAAATACTATGAATATTTTGCGCTGAGAAAATCCTGTATATGTATGCACTGTTTTCGCACTATCCAATTTGAAGATTTATTTTCTGTTTTGGCATCATTTGGGAAATAAACTTGTAGAATGTTCTGTTTATGGGTAACTCCAGAAAACAGGCTTAATATTTCCGCATGTTTCAGTCTTAATGACTGAGTTGGATGGAATCAGACGTGGAGAGATCTCACAGAGCTACATGTAAAACGTCTAAATTGCATTCTAAGCGCCCAACCATCGCAGCTTATATGGCAGCTAGATGCTGAAACCACATAGGTTTTTGTTTTGATTCACAAATCTACTGTGAAAAAGAGAAAACATCTGATCCCACAATCTGTACAGTGGTAACTGTTCAACATGTTATGCAGTCAGTTTGATCATTTGAAATCCGCAGGAGGAATTGGGATCTGAGAACAGTTTATGCACGCTGTTGCAATCGATTGTTTTCATGACAGAGCACTTTTTCAGATTTGTTGGCATCTCAGATTAACCGTAGTCAAATGGATAAATCCTAGTAAACATATCCATAGATCCACAGCTTGACTCAATTGCACAGTGACAATATACTGCCCAGTGAAAAGTGCATTATTGTTTTTATCATGTTGCTCAGGGTAACGATGTGATTTTAAAAGGGAAAAGGAGTCGGGGGAGAAATGAAGTGGTTGCGACGTTGCAGACTAGATTTGTAGAGCTGACATGAACAATAAAAATGACCTCAGATAGGTGGAGTCGCAAGAGGCAGCCAGTGGGAAATCATTGTCCATGTGTTCTCCTTTTTGGCCATATGTATACTTTCTTTAATGACACTTGCCACTGAACAGACCAAAAACATGTTTCTTCTGGCTGAGAGAAAGAGAGAAAAGAAAGAGAGAGCAAATCTTCAATAGAGTTGATACATTTCATTGTGAGCGTCACAATTTGTTCTCTTGTAGAACAAAGTGGTACTCTAGATCTACTTAATGAAGTAGATGCCTAACTCAGTTCTGCTATGTGCCTTATGCTATAACTTGGGAGAAAGTTTGTGATATTCAGGATATATGTGTTCTTTGTTAACTGATTCACATCCTTTTGACGCCTCACTAGTTTTGTACTGTTTTGCATCTTATTTCCGAAGATCTTTTTATGGTGTGTCCTGTTCAAAAGGGGGCAACGATGTCATAGAAAGCATTTGTGCACTCTTTCAGATATAGTTGGGTAATCCAAGAACCTTATATATTGATCTTCGTGTTAATAGTTGAGTACAGTAAGTGTTCTATCAAGATTGTCCATGTTTCCCTGTTTCTTGATAAAGATGGTGTATAGAAACTATTTCCCCCTAAATATTTATGGACCAAACGGTTGTTATATATCTTATTAAATTTGTGTGAATAAAAATACTTTGCTTTAAATGGGTTTTATTTTTCATTACACTTGCCATTTTTGTGTTTTATCTTGAGTACAATTTTCTTTTATCACATCTGCAAATGAGTAAAGCATTCAGTTATTAATGACCAGTTAAACGTCCTCATTTTTGCTCCCATTTTTAATTTCTATTTCCTATTTTATGATGTTTATGGTTTTTAACGTAATGCCCCATGGATTTGCATCTAAACCCTGCAGTCAAAAATATGAATTTGCTTTTTAATGCATGAATATGGCTTTTAAATTTAAATCAAAGGAATGCTGCAAAGCATTTATCAATATATATCTATATTTATATATATTATGCATAACATTGGTAAACCTAAAATGAAGTAAGAGTAATTGCAGACCCAGTAAAGCCAGGTTGCTCTGTAGTTAATATATTCTTACTCTATTATTTCTTTCAGGGAGAACAAATCTTGGGGCATTACAGCCATACATCCCGGCGTTTGAAAATTCCCTAAAGTATTAACAGAAGGGGAAAACTTTGATGGGAATTCCTCACCATTGAAGACAAAGACAATATTAGGATAAGACGTTAGCATATTGAGAACAAATAAACAACCAACATAAAACCTGTTTGAGTTGCAAATGTACAACGGATGATTTTTTTAACAACAATTTGTCCTGAATGTTTGAATCCATCAACGGAGGAGACCCTACAATGTATGCTATTTATGACATCAATGTGAAGAAAAAAATCTTTCTGTATTGGAATGGTATATACACAAAACTGATGATTAAAATGTATTGTAACATAGTAAAAAAAAAAACTGACAGTGCTGCAAAGGATGTAATTACAACAGCAGGAATCCAACCTGACAACAGTGTGAAACAGAGATGCTATGGATGATATTGGTATGCACACACACACACACACACACACACACACACACACACACACACACACACACACACACACACACACACACACACACACACACACACACACACACACACACACACACTACACTACACTACACTACACTACACTACACATGTACTTTTTCCTATTGCCTTGCTCCTAAATAAGCACTATATATAAATTCCTATAATCTTTGTTCTGCAACACACACACTTAGATAAACAAATGCACACACGCTGCACCCCGCCCAAGAATCAGCTTGCTAAATAGAAGTTTTCTTTTGTCACAAGTGTCATTTCGTAAACACATGGCCTCCTTGAAACTCGGCAGCAGGATGCCCATCAAATGTGATGAGTGTATGAAGAGGACTGCAGAGCTGGAGCTTTGCCATCTGGCTGCACAGAGGGAAGGAAGTGAAAAAACAAAGCAGATAAAGAAAAGATTCTCATTTTGCATGCGCTCATCATCTTGCTAACATTTCCTTGAGATGTGTATTATTTCCTTTGATTCATTGTATGATTCATTGTCAGCTGCAAAATAAAGCATATGAAAATGATTTCCCTGATGCCACTATAGTACCTCACAGTGGAAAAACACTCCTATAGATTATATTACATTTGTTTTCTTCTATAAATGTATCATAAAACAATTTCAGTTAGATTTAGAACAATAGTCACACATTTGCAGAAATAGCTACATTGTATTTGCCAGTTTAATTGAATAACGTAGCAAAAAATGAACAACAGAATGAACAAACTGTAATTGGCATAACGTTGTTAACAGTTAGTTGTTTGGCAGTTTCACTACTTAGTATGAATGCTGGTATGTAATTGAAAGAAGGTGTGTTGTGGAACGACAAAAAAAGAAAAGAAAGAAATCTGAAGCTACATGGGGACCAGTAAACAGGCTGGTGTTGAATTCCAACAATGTGGGAAACAGCAAACACTCCCGTCAGGCCAAGAGGAGCTCAGTCGCTGGGGTGCCTCTGCGCTGTGGCAGCAGGGCTGTGTTCCCCGGGTCTGATGGGAGGACGGGGGGCGGGTTGACACCACAGAGCTACAGGAAGCAGGGGCTGGAGCACAAACACAAACAAACACAGCCAGCACTGCTCAGTCCTGGAGCTGCGAGATGAAAACTCTGGACAACGTCATGGCCCTGCGTTGACAAGAATTCCAGGGGTTGGTGCTGGGCTGTCGGTGAATGAAATCCATCTTGTGTGTGTGTGTGTGTGTGTGTGTGTGTGTGTGTGTGTGTGTGTGTGTGTGTGTGTGTGTGTGTGTGTGTGTGTGTGTGTGTGTGTGTGTGTGTGTGCGCTTCAGCCACCGTCGGGATTGATTTACCTTATTCCAGGTATGATTTTTTTTATTTCCAAAAGTATATTAAAGATTGTTGAAACATTTGTAGCAACAGGTTAGACCTGCAGGTTAGAAAGAAAGGAGGGCTCCTCCTCAACCTCTTATCTCCTCCCCCGGTTAAATGACAGCCTCTGTTCACTATGACTGTACAAAAACAATGCTGACAGAGCTGTATGTTTCCTGTCAAACACACAGTCTTTTCATAAAGTTCAGGGGACTCTGAAACAGTATTTGACACTTTAAAATAAAGGAAAACATCTGAAATGCTCCACCATTCAAATCAATTAAATGCGATTGGAATAGCCGTATTAAAATGTACGGACAGAATAAAAATTTACAGACAGATGGTTTGGGAATTAAACATTATTTTCCCACTTTTTAAAATGTATTAACAAGGACACAGTTAATTAAACTTACAAGGGGTTCACATGTTACTCAACGTAACTCAGATGCATGCCAGGGTTGGGTTTCACAAACGTGCTCAAACTGTGACATTTGCAACTGAGGCCTGCCTATTTGGTCAGATCTGACCGATAAAATGTGTTACATGTAAAGGTCAAATGAGAATACCAACGGAAAGGACAAGCACTTAACACTGCTTGTCATCACAACAAAAATTAGGGGAAATCTCTAGTGTCCATTCATTATTTTGACATCAGATATCACCCTGCAACAGCCAAACCAAATCAACAATACAGTCATGTGCTCTGGTTTCCAACATTTTGTAAGAATGAAATACTTCCTATAATATTAAACGCCTTCAATTCACTCTACCTTTTACAACTATATTGTAAAATGAGGAAAGTGTGTCTCTGAAGGCACACACACACATACACACATGGTCAGTCACAGAGACATTACCAGACATTATACACACACAGTGACAGGCGACAGGGTCAAAACAAAGTATGGGATGATCACTGAGGCATAGGCCACACCTGCAGGGTACATGTGGCTCTGATAGTGCTGTTTCTTTTGTCACAGCTTGTGTGTGTGTGTATGTATGTATGTGTGTGTGTGTGTGTGTGTGTGTGTGTGTGTGTGTGTGTGTGTGTGTGTGTGTGTGTGTCTGCCAGTTCCGCCTCAGTTCTCTCCCCTCACTGCTAGGCGCCTATTTAACCTCACCTCACATACCAACCACCCTACTAACACAGATACACACCGGCACGGGGACACATAACAAACACCAGTGCACACAGGCAGATGTCAGAAGGGTGACGATGTGAATGAGACACAGTTAAACTGGTGTGTGTGTGTGTGTGTGTGTGTGTGTGTGTGTGTGTGTGTGTGTGTGTGTGTGTGTGTGTGAGTGTGTGTGTGTGTGTGTGTGTGTGTGTGTGTGTGTGTGTGTGTGTGTGTGTGTGTGTGTGTGTGTGTGTGTGTGTGTGTGTGTGTGTGTGTGTGTGTGTGTGTGTGTGTGTGTGTGTGTGTGTGTGTCAGTACGACTGAGGCCTGCCCCGCTGTTTAATGCAGAGTAGGTGGAGAGATCCTCTGTGCTGGGAAAAACACTGAAATATACACATGTAAGTAGTAGTATACACAACACAAACACACACAAATGTGATTTTAGGCAGAAATCGTATATGTCAGATTTGTCCTTCACATTATCACATGATCTCTCCTGTGCCTCATTTGTGCGGTGCTTTAAACACAACATAAATCCTTTATTTCTTTGTTGTGCTGTTATTCTATATTTACGATATCTGTTATGTGACGGCTCACATCTAGACAACCTTGAAAACGCTGCGATCAAGGCTGATAACTACGGGTTGCAATTGCACTTTGAAGACAAAACAACATTAATTAGCGTTTTAAATGGCAATGCAGGCGTCAGATGCATGCTGCCTCCAAGTTTGCCTGGGTATATGAAAAGAGAGGCAAGATTTTATACATATTTCCATCTGTAATCTCTTTCTCTTTTCCTCTGATAACTGTGCTCTGTGAGGTACATAAACAGGAAGCTCATCTACATGGATACGGCATGTTTCAGAGTGTGACAGGTCATCTTTGTACTGGTAGAGTGTAACCTCTCAGTTCTTGCTAAACCTTCAGGTTGCACGCGGCTCCTCTCCCCTCCATCTGCTGGTCTCTGTGAAGTCTGTGCCGGATCACAGGAGCTTTGACTGCGGCTTCTGTCTCTACCACATTGCAGTCATACTTAACCCCTGAGCCAGATCAACAACACATAGGGAAATAAAAAGAAGACATGAGTGAAAACATCAACATTTTTTTCTTTTAAAGTGTTTAAAATGTGCTTTCAGCCCTTTTTTGAATATTTTGCAATGATAAAATACCCAGGTTGAATTCCCCTGAAATGTGCATGTTGAAGAAAACTAAAAATAAAGTAGTGTGCATGTATTATACTATAGGTCTTTTACATAATATAGTGAATTCATGGTTTTAATGATCAGAAATCAGTTTTTCAAATGAGCTGAAATGAGCAATTTGCTCTGCATTTAAAAAGATATATTTTTGCCAATAGTGCTTTAAAGTATTCTTCCTCATGCTGTTCATTGTCATAAACAAAACATGTGAGTCCCCAAATTCTCATAAATTCAAATTAATTGTCATCAGATCACATTAGTAGGCCGTTTGGTTCCAAAAAAAGGCCTTAATACGTGCACGATTTTGTTCTAACACACAGTTAAATGTCACGTTTACAATATAATGTCTCTATAAATCCAGCGATTCAACCTTCCTCATTTCCCCTGGAGGGAGAACCTTTTCCATTCTGGTTACCTGCAAGCGACACCAGAAAGTTTGAAGGGGAAGAGAGTGAAAAAGATGACAATACTCTATTCATGCTAAAAAAAAATCGCTGTATCAAAAGGAAATCCTCTCTGTTAAATAAACAATATCAGCAAAAAGAACACAAAAAGTTTTCAATTGGTTTAAAGCAGCAGATCAGTGCAGAGAGCCACTTTTAGAACAATGGAAATTCAACACGATTATTAAACAGTTTTTCTACCAAACAGACGTGGAAGCATGCGTGTTGAACTAGAGGATCTCTGGGTGCAGCTCCCCTCGCAGACTGATGCATTACTTTTCATCCATCCATCTAATTATTCCCTTAGAAACCTGAAATTTGAAGATACAAAAGACCGTCCCTATCTGTCACTGAGCGCCATTGATCTTATTGAAAGAAAATGTGGGTGTAGAGGAAACCCAATATAACTCATGCCATTAAATTCCACACAGCATTATTCACATACAGAATTGACAGATTTCTGTGAGACGTTTCTTTTAATCTTCAACTGTTGTTGAAGAAAAAGGGGGAAAAATCCTACACTCCAGGCATCTTTCCCTTTTCCATATTTGCAGTGAGGTTAACAAAAAAGGCTATTGAAGTATAGCAGAAGAAACACAACCCCACCTAACTTGTTGATTATTAACAACGGGGATGGGAAGAAGACAGATGTGTTCCTGTGTATCAGTGGTGTTTGAATTGTCAGTCTGAAATCAGCTATGAAACTTTTATCAAAGCAAAGTAAGCTGATCAATTCCAGATGCTCTCGCTGTCCATGCGAGTCAATCTGCGAAACCATTTTTGTCAATAAATTCTCATGATATTCCCAAGAGCAGCGCATGCGCGTCATGGGATGTGTGGGTATTCTGCATGTGTATAATTATAGAAAGCGAGACTGTGTCGAAGTCTGTGCTTATGACTGTGTTTTTTCAGGAGAATCCACTAAGGCTGTCTCTGTGGTGCATTCACTTACACACATACTTTTACACACTCAACAAATCACCATGTGTATTTTAAACTAATTCAGAATAACCAATGTTTTGTTTTGTTGCGACATAAGAACATGTCAAAGAAGTTGAACGTCATTATGTAGCCTGTATTTAATTAAAGATTTTAACTCACTATATGTATCTATTGGATAAAAGTGTCGAACAAGTGACATAATATTGTTGGTCCCACCTGAAAGCTATTGTTTCTATTTTACAAACCGAACATATGGATAGTCTATAAAAATGTATGCAGTTTAATAGATTAAACTAATTAACATTTTAAGATTAGTTTGAACATATAATTGATATTTCAGCAACATCTGAACAAACATGAAGAGTGTGAGAAGTTGTTCAAAGTAAAGGGAAAAGATGGTAAGTGGACCTTGATAATTTAAAAACACATTAAAATGATCAAAATAATAAAAGAAAACCAGAAAATCTTCACCTTTAACAAGTTGAAGCCATTAGATGTTTTTGTATGAAAAATAAAAAGTAAATGATCCTCATGAATGTTGCTTCTATAGTTAAACTCTTCACATGTATTCTGTGCAAACATCTTCATTTGTAAAGTAGGCCTCAAAACTAAAGCTTTCAGATAAATGTAGTGGATTTAATCGTTTAAAAGGGTTAGGGTTAATCTCAAATGTAGTGAATTGGAAAGGGGCCTGAAACTAAAAGCCTCAAAAAAGGAAGCACAAGTAATACCTCAAAGTTGTATTTGTAATACAATGGTCATAATGTAGGCTACTTTCCAAAGAGTCGTTTTAAAGCTTTCCAGAAGGCTGATATAAACTTTTTTGTTTTCAGATCCAACTGTACTCGCTCTCTTACTATAATCTCCTACTGCTCAATCATTTCCATACACGTTTAATGGCGAAAGCAGGGGAGTTGTGATGGTTTGAGTTGGAGTTCCTCTGTTGAATCTCGCGGTATTTGACAGCTTTCCTCCATTCTTTGACACTTGCCCCTCCCCTCCGCTCCGGGAATGCTGGGTTGTTTACATTACTGGCACACGAGTCAGCACAGTGGTGATGAGAGGGGCCTTACTGATGCACACACTTTCTGAAAACACGTACGCATCTCGACTGTCTCTAACAAGCCCAGGCTCTCTCCGAAAAAAACTTTCCAGCGCTTACCCGACGGTGCCACGCAACAAGAGAGGCCCGCCGAGTCAACTTTTAGGAGCGACCTTGGAAAGAGAAGGGAAAGTCAAAACAAAGACAACCGCCATAACCACCAGGAGAAACTTTCAACGTGAAGAAGGAATAGCTTAGCAACAGACTCCCACTTCCTGGTAAGAACTGAGACACCGTTAGCTGGCACTGAATTTATGAATGTGTACCACTTTGGAAAACTAACACAACACTTATGTAATCCTCATCTATGTTCTGGCTCGGTTGGAGATTAATAGGCTTAAACGGCTCTAAACATGTCACCGTTCCTAGTGCGAAGTCGATGTTGACACTCACTTGAAAAAGTTTCCGCAAAGTTCGCTAGTTAGCCTAGCTTCTTAGCCGACTAGCATGGAGCATTGCTAACTTTCACTACTTTGAAGTTACACAGTTGCCGCTGTCATTTAAAGTTAACAACGACATTATCACGATATAATAACAGTGTTGGAAAGACAATCTTCCGTATAATGAAGTTTACAGCCATACATGTAGTTAAACCTGTTGTGGCAGCATGACGGTAGCAAAATAAAGTAGCCTTTTCTGATGCCATGCTAGAGTTACAATTATGGTACAGTACACGTATACTGTATATAATAACCTCGTACGGCCGTACTTATGGAATAGTTTTACGTGTTATTCTTAAAGGTGAGACTTAATTGATGTGACATTACAGCACATTTCTGTATTTACTCTATTTTTACTGCTGGTATATGACGTCTTTGCAGTGTTGGTATGTTACTGCGTAACTAATGTGTGGTCTAGATATTTCTATATGTTCTGCAGAGGTAGTAAACGTCCTATCTGCAACAGCAAATATCCATTTGTTCCTACAGTATAGGCTTACCTTACTTTGGATAACTTAATTAATATTATAGTAGAACAAAAATAAAAAGTAAACAGAGTGACATGCAGATGAATACAAGTGTCAGGCTGTGCGATCATAGGCCTATAAGGTTGTTGACCACAATTGCTGCACATTTACTTGATATTTTAGGGAAAGTGCCTTTTCAAAGTCATCATGCTAAGTGGAAGCGTTTACACAATGTGGTGCCTTTTCATTTCAGGTTCTCACTTTGTATTTCTTTACCCCTTTCCCTCAAACTATTTTAGGAGTGTGCATTTACGTAGGCACGTAAATGCACACTCCTCTGTTTCTTACTTCTCTCTTCCTACCCGTCTCTCAGACCTATCCTAAGGGAGCAGACACGTTCTGCCTCTTTATCTCCGAGGGTCAAAGATTCATAGGGCCAGGGATTCCTTTGAGAGATATGCGCCGGCCCATGCCTTAAGCCTTGGACTTCTACACAACTGCTCGGCTCTTGATAGATTGAGTGGGGAAGTTCAGGAGAACAACAACAACAACAACAACAACAACAGTGTTAACCTTCCATTTGCCTCTGCATAGTATAACACATCTGTATCCCTCAAACACATCTTCCAACAAACTCATTTGCACAATACAGAAGTCGAGGCCTTCAAGCTTACACATTTTGTAATAAATAAATAAATACATAGCTGATGAAAGTAATATTTAGTTGTGAAAATATGCTTCTGAATTCAACCTTTATTAACTGGTTATATGAGACTTGGTTTGGTAATGGCACCCACCCTGATCTGTGTTTTTCCTGGCTCAGATAAGGCAAAGTTGACTGAGTTGATTTGATCTATGAACTTTGGTTTATTACTTTAAAAGTAAGTTTTGATTGACTTTAAGTGACTTTAATTTGATTGCTTGTCAGTTCACTATTGTGCTTCACCATCACATGGAGTGACTTTATACCTTGTAAAACATGCAGGGCAGTAGTATTCAAGTGGTTGCATTTAGTTGAGGAGGTAACTTTATTTAGTGACTCAGTAATTGCTGGAAGAGAAGCTAACAGTTTGAGGAGGGAATAGGGAAGAGGCCTATGACTGATACATTGTCCAGTTCCCATTTAAAATGATACATTTTACACACTAATATTAAAATGTTCTTTGATGGATGGCATACAGAGTAATGAACAATATATACATTTAGTCATACATTTATTGTGACCCATCTCCGTATGGAAAAAGCCCAACGTGCTGCTTCCAGCTATCTGTTTAACACTGTTTAACACATTAAGAGTTATAGCCTTGCAGACAGTGTTTATTTGAAGTAGAACTACTGGTAGTTGTAAATGGGTGATTTATTTGAATGAAAAATAAATCAAGTATGTTTTGGGAAGAAAGTGTTTTGTGTGTGACTCACTGTTTTTTGTGATAGTCAGAATGGTTATTGGAAAATTGTGAGCACACTGAATCCATCAGCGGCTGTTGGATAATTTTTTAATTGCTCATCTTAATGGTATTATTAATAATGATTTAGAAAAAATATAGTAATAATAATGTTACAGAATTACTAAAATATTCAAGGAAGAATAATAATAAAAAGTAAATAAAAGCCAGGAACAAGTCAAAAAAGCAATTCAAATCAAACTTTACACTCCCAGGCGTAACCGTTTTTCAGGGTCACACACATAGAGTGAAAACTGTTTCTCATGCCATGTTGCTGTCGCTGCTTATCACAGCCAAATATTTCAGGCATCATACTACGACATTTGGCTATGCTGCAGAGAGATGATTCAGACAAGAGTTAGTGGAAACTGACATACCTTGTTGACCCAATTATTACTCACTTCTCTGTTGCCACACTCGATGATCGTCAAAGACAACAGGCTTGAGTCTGCCAGCGTCATCAGGTGATGGAGAT
Source organism: Notothenia rossii (assembly GCF_949606895.1). Taxonomy (NCBI): domain Eukaryota; kingdom Metazoa; phylum Chordata; class Actinopteri; order Perciformes; family Nototheniidae; genus Notothenia; species Notothenia rossii. Next base: position 78,302,550 of record NC_136912.1, on the reverse strand, counting down.
GAACACCGGCTGGCTCTGTGAAGTTGACTATCAAGGAATGTGTCATGAACCGGATGATCAGCAAATTGCTGCCAAATGTTTGCATCACTCTGTGTAGAGGGATTTCTGCCAGTATATCCCTCTTTGAATCTGAACTGATGAGAGGTGGATTACTTTTGACAGGCTTTGGCAAAACTTTATTATTTTTGCCTGGATCCATTGTTTGGATTATACAGGGGTAACAAGGGTGGACTTTAAAGTGGTGAGAGCAGTAATTGCTAGTGTTACGGCCTGATTGAAACTGAAAATAAAAGTACACCGGAATAGGAATTATCTTATCAGGACTTAGTTAAGTTATCTTACTTGATTATTGAAAGATTCAATGATGATTTGGCATAATCACATGCGCTAAAATTGGACCTTCTAAAGATATATTATTAACCAGACCTTTCCAATGATTTATACTGGGTTCGTATACATTCATATTAGCATATACATATGTTCCGTCAGTGTAGCTTTAATGGAATCTAACATTTCTGCTACTAAGACGTTTAGAGTGAAAAAGGCCATTCATTGGCGAGGATAAATCTTCTGCAACCCAATTGACCAAATCGCTCTATCCTGTGAGAGCTTCCTGTTTTAGCCCTGGAGCTGGCCCCTCTGCTGGATTAAAGATCAGATGAGACATTTGTCATCTGACCACTTACACAGTCATCTTGCCTTTGGCTTTCATAAAGAACTAAAAATGTTAGCTATGTTTTTCTTTCATTCGCAAAGCATATTTGAAAGAAGATGCTTCCTAAGGCCATTTTTGAGCTACATTAAACACTGTCTTTCGCATGATGTCAAAGACCTTGGCCCTGCATTGTACAGAGAAGATGCTGGCAAAGGTAGCGGATCACTGCTTAGGATATAGGCTCTTTCGGTGTACTTTCTCTGCAATTAGTTCTTGCATTATCAAATAATAAAAGCGAGAAAAAGAAAATACATGCTTGACGCCTTCCCCAGAAGAATTTAGAATCAAGTCTTTCCAACCCGCGTCTCAGTTTGGCTAGAGTTTAGTAAGGTCTTTGGCAATGAGAGTGGGCTGTCTAAGATGCTCCTTACGCTCCCCTCAAACAACCAACCAGTCAATATTTTCCCTATCCATCTCCCTTACATCTTATGAAGGGTCACTGATGTTTCAAGCATTCAAATATCCTTGGAGGATGCCTTGCGGCTCCCTGTGTCATGTGAAAGTTCTCAATTTCTCTCCTGCATTGATGCTTTTCTCAATGGGCCCTGCAGTGCTCTGGGGGGAACAGGCTTCAAAGACATGCAAACACAAAAATTACTGACCTACGACCCTGCTCAAAGTTTATGAAATGCTTTCAGTGCCCTTTGCTCAGCTGGTGCCATGACCACACAATATCAGTGGGTTATTTCGACTACAAAGGGTGCTAGAAAAAGGTGTTATTCATCCTTTATTTTTTATATATTTTTTATCTTGTCTTTGGTTCTGAAATCCTGCTCTAAATGAAACAAATCTATTTGTGTATATATTGGAGTTATGAACCTATTTAATGAATGCATTAATTACCATAAAAGGCATTTTTCCGCAGATAAAAACAGATTAAACAAAGATGAATAATAATTAGCTTGAATACTCCTGCATTTTGAACGTGTACACTGGAAAGGTTAAAACAAGGCCTATTTAAAATAACACTGTTAAGCTTTAAGTGGGTAAACATTTCTGTATTTTTCATGACAGAAATAGCATGCTGTTTGAATGACTTCATGGAACTTACTGAAATAGCTGTGTATGGCATCTGTTAGTTAGTGGTGGTGAACTGGGGCCTTTTTCCTAGTTTTTTTGGTTGTACTTGAATGGGGCTATTTATTTGATAACTAACATTTTTACCAACATAAACAGCCATTTACTGACTTTATGTATTTGACGACTGACTGCTCATGCTTTATACTTTAAATATATAGTTCTTATTATGTATGAACTGTGTATACATTACTGCATGTTGAAGAATAAGCAGTTTTTTTACCATTTAAAAAAAAAAAAAAGCCACCAAGTCCATGGCATATGTGAACTGTGCTCAAAATCTGACTGTCAAGCAGCATCCTCATTTCTATTGGAGATCACTCTCCAATCATCCCCTCTGCCTCTATCTCTTTTGATCTTCCACACGCAGAAATACAAGTCCCTCAGGATACAAATTCACTTTCACAGAAATAATTACAAGATGCTATATGCCACTGTAAACACCACATAAGTGACAGTGACACTATGCATTTGTCATGAGAAGAGACAAAAGCAGCATGAATTTGCACTCATGAACAGAACTTCATATTTTGTTGTGTTGCTTGCTGACTGTGCTATGGGCGTTTGTTCCAACCTCGTCACAAATGAGCGTTAATGTTTCACACAGGATTTGCTGCAGAAGAGAGCACATTTGTATGAGAGCATCTTGTTTTGACAGACGGTCTGTTTTTACCCTCCTCCTATTCAGCGTGAAAAGCCGGAGACATTTCACTGTCTTCTATGCCCTCTTTTTCCTGCTCCGTTTTCTTTCACACTCAGTTTCTTTTTTCCTTGTGACTATGCCAGTTGTTCTTCATTTATCTATATTGGTTTTGCAAAGCTGGATTCTTTATTATTTATTATTATAACTCATTACAGTAATGGGTATACAAGCTGATACAATTTCCTTAAAGTGATCCATCACAGCCGTTGAAATGTATTCAACACTTAACTGTAAAACTGTGAGGCAGGTTTAATGAACAATATTCATTGTTTGTCCACTGGTCGAAAGAGCTTCTAGCAGTTCAAAAAGGTTGAAATGTATCAACTAATAGTTATTATATGTTATGAGGGATGGATCTAAATGCTTCTATTAGTTGAAACCTGCATTAGAACATTACATGTGGGACTAATCGGGTCATCCAAAATGTTTTCAGTAAACTTCCTACATATACTCTACAGTTCCTATTATACTATGTGTCATCATGAATGCTCTGTACAGCTTTCTGCTTTTAGTTCTTAGTCTCTTTTTTTTTACGTTGCCTTGTTGGGTGCCGGGGACATCTTTCTCCCCCTCCTCCCCCCTCTTTGCACTGTTCCCTGACTCACAGCTGTCCTCCACGGTCTCCCTGGTCTCTTGGTTTTTGCCGGGGGGCTTTGAGGTTATGGTCAAGGCCCGGAGGCATGAAGAAGGAAGAGGAGTCATAATGAGAAGCTCCCCTCAACCTGCCCTTGAGCCTCTTTGTCTCGGTCTCTCGCCACTTCCATGCGACCCACCTTACGCTTCACTCTCTTCCTATTACTGCCTCTTGTTTTAGACACTCCTTCATGATTCCTAGCCTGCCCTCTTCCCACTTTAGTTGCCTTATTTGCCTTTCACTGCTCAACCTTTATGACTCTCAATCTGTCCCCCATTCGTGCCTCTGCTCTCCTCTCCTGGGGTCCTCTGTACCCGGGGCCTCCCCTCAGCCTCCTCCTCCTCCCTGCCCAGCCTGGCCCACAGTCAATGGGAGGCAGGCAGCCTGACTCCCTCGGAGCAGCAGGAAGCTGCAGCAGCAGGGGTTAGGCCTGTATGGCGCTGCCGGCTGGTTCTGTCAGAAGTCCTGCCAAGCCAAGGATGAGAGACCTTTGCCAGTGCGGTATTGGGGCACCGAATACAAATATTTTACAGATGTCTGAAGTCAGGAACCAGGAGCCTGCAGCGACTTACTCAGGCCTAGAGCAGAGGTGCAACTTTGTGTGTGCTAATGTATTTGTGTGTAGGTTTTATGAATAAGATAGTATGAATTATTAACTGCATTAACTAAGTATAAATGCAGGTGAAAAGGTTTTAAAGGGACTCAATAAAGTGGTTATTAGGAGTGGGCATTTCAGGAAGTGGGTGTGTGACAGGAGGAGGAAGATAGGCTTGTCTCATTCTGGATTGGCTGGAGGAAGAAGTGATTGATTTGGTTGTGTTTGAAGAGAGAGGGGAGGAGGTTGGGGGGGGGGGAAATGATGTACTGTGAATGCCTGGCTGGGTTCCCAAACAGTTCTGGCTTGACAGTTTAACAGTGAATATTTAACATTGCGCCTCTCCGCGGGGCTTGGCTGTAAACAGCAGTCAGCAAGCAGCAAAGCAGCAAAAGCCTGCGTGACGCTGGGCCGTGGTTGTGAAGCCCACCTAAAAACAACGTACAAGCAGGAAACACATCTTGAAGTTGTGATTTTAGAAAAAGGCAGATGGCATGGGCTGTTGGTGTCACACTGTAAAAAAAAGCCAGGATCGCCTGATGAAAGCAGCTCCCGCTTGCTTTGAACAGCAAGTCTGTCATGGCTGGTGTCTGCTGTGTGGCTCCGGGTCAAACTGTGATACGCAACTCCTGGAATTTTTCGCTTTTTAAGTTTTTCATGTTCAAATCGTCTGAGGGGGAAAAGCAGAGGGGGGGGAAACAGGAAGTTTCATTAATATTAATATTCTAATATGTGAAGGAGGCAGGGAAGACCTATCTGCTTTCAACCCCTGTTGTGGAGCTCTTCTCTCTTTCTGTCTTTGTTGCTCTTTTTCTTCCCTTTGTCTCGCTCTCTGCAATTTCTGTATAAATTACGTTTTACTGTTTATCTATTTATATAACAACACTTAGATTCATATGATCCTTTTGTTTAATAACTATTAAACAACATGTAGGTTTCTGGTCTGAAATATCATCAAACGCATATTTATGGTTTGAGTTGTATCACAAAAAGCTTTTTTTTTAAATGTAAACAATTGTGTGGATCAACTGGCTTTGTTAACTGTAAATTCCCTACTAAAATCAACACTTAACTTATAGCTGAAGCTTGAATTATTTTTCCCTTTGGCCAATGGCAATGGTTCCGTTGGATCTTGCAGTGTTTTGTAATTGTACAGAATGGATGAGACGTAATGGTTGTATGATGGTGACAGCACAGTGGGATGGACAGAGTGCTTAAGACTGTATTAGCTTTGATTAGATGGATATTAATGGTTATGACATTTGATTATTTACTCTTTTTCTAGGTTCTGTTTTCATCTCTGAATGATCATTTGGAAAAGGTCTTTGAACAAGTCGCCTATTCTGTCTGGTCCGTTGTAATACCAGGGGTTCTCATTATGTGCTTAGTCTTTTCTGAATTAATATTCTGTCCGGCAGATATTAACTTCCCAACGGGGTTTTGCTTCCAAACAAACAAACAAACAAACAAACAAACAGTGGGTTTGAAGACGAGGCGGTGACATTTGGATCCAGCTGTGTATTAAGCTCAACTCTGCCCTGATGTCTAAAAACGAGGCTGATTTGTGGAGTTTTACAGATGTTGGATGAATGCAGGGCTGAGGCCGGCCTCTGTGTGAAGGATGGTGGAACAGGTCTGACATCTCTCCTGAACTGAAAAGGGAAATCCCTGCAGGCACAGAGAGGAGAGGAGGGATAAGGGAGGAGGGCGAGACCGGATAGAGGTGCGACCCCTTAGGGGTAACGTTCTTCTCCGATCGTCAGCTCCTTACACTCGCACACACTCTGTCTGTCGGTGTGCCGGGTGATGCACTCATGCAAAGAAGGATGAGCGCCTCAGGATATACCATTTAAAAAAAAACTTCTACTGGGTGCATGTGTGTTTCTGCCGATGCATATGTTCTGCTAACATGCAAGTTTATGTTTTTATATAATCGTTTAAGGTGCTTGGCCTCTTCAGAGAAAAAGTCTAATTCCTCCCATCACTGCCCTGCACAGAACATAGACATTACACATATTTAGTTATTCCAGGAGAAGAAATAAAAGACAAGCAATTTATTTTCAAGTACCCATTCCATAAATAGTGACTGGCTTTGGTCACATTGTTCCTGATTTATTTTCAGTCCTAAGTTCTTCCTCAAAGCTACACCTCCTCTTCAACACAGAGCCATATGTCTAGGAATGAACAATGCACGCCTGCCTGCACCCCCTGTTATTACTTATCACACAGTTTCTTTTTTCAAATCCCACATTTTAAAACCTTGAAGAAAACCTAGCTTGAGCTGTTCATTTGGATTTGCAGCTTTAAAGATTAAACATATGTGGTCAAAGTAAACCAATTAATTTCAATGTCATTTGAATGAATCCAGGATACACTGTGCTACTGGAATGAAGTTGTTTTTTTTTGTTTCATAGTTAGGAGTCATCCTCCTTGGCAGTACGACATGGTGTATGTTAGGGCTGCACGATTTGGGGAAATAATCTAATTGCAATGTTTCTGACAGATATTGCCATTGCGATTCCCGATATTTGTTTTTAAGCGACCCAACGAAAGTTTATTGTGAAATGCGGCCATATCTCTGGCTAGGAAGGTCGTATCAACCTGCTCCCGTCTCTAGCACCCCCGCAGCCCGAGCTACGAGTGAAAGAACTAAACTTACATGAAACTTCCGTTGGGTTGCTTTTAAAGTCAAGCTTCAGTTTAAGATTCACCCTGTAATAGATGTAAAACATGTGATGGAGCATTACTAACCTGACTCAGATGGTTTGTTTCACCAAACCATCTAGGAAAGCTCCAAGCACTTTTGGGGAAGCCTGTGACCTAATGACAAATAAAGAACCTTGAACATGACATTTGGAAAAGGGCTGGAACTTTCTAAAATATTTGGCAGGTAATTGGATCAATCTGTCTATCACCTTCTATCATGGGCCACTTCTGCTTGGTTAACAATGGCTGGTACATGTGGAGCACAGCACTTCTGATTGGTCGGGGAACATCAAAGGCTTTGCGATTTGATAATCGCATCATTTAAAATCCCGATTTCGATTTAAAATGGATTAATCGTCCAGCCCTAGTGTATGTGCACACAGTCACATGAAGCAACAGTACTGTACTTGACCTCTGATTGAGTGAGTGTGTGTGTGTGTGTGTGTGTGTGTGTGTGTGTGTGTGTGTGTGTGTGTGTGTGTGTGTGTGTGTGTGTGTGTGTGTGTGTGTGTGTGTGTGTGTGTGTGTGTGTGTGTGTGTGTGTGTGTGTGTGTGTGTGTGTGTGTGTGTGTGTGTGTGTGTGTGTGTGTGTGTGTGTGTGTGTGTGTGTGTGTGTGTGTGTGTGTGTGTGTGTGTGTGTGTGTGTGTGTGTGTGTGTGTGTGTGTGTGTGTGTGTGTGTGTGTGTGTGTGTGTGTGAGCAGGGTCCGCCTCAGAAGCCACAGCAGGCTGAACCAGAGCCAAGCTTGATTTCTGTGGAGCCACATTCCCATGGGCCCACTATTAGTATGTATTCAGAATGTGCGTCCAGCTTTACATTTGCTGTGGCTGCTTGTCTGTGGCTTTCTGTGTATATTAATATGTGGACTCACATTTTGTGTTTAACTATCTATTTCCCCTCCTACTCGTGGACTCAGGGTCTTGGATGTTTCTATTAGTGACTGTGGCGATGCTGAAGGGTTGTGGTCCTCCTTCCCCCGTCCCCCCACAGAGCACACGAGAAGTCCTGGGCCCAGAAAAGCCTCAACACGAGCCCATAGCCCTCACGTTAGCACTCAGCTATGTAACGAGACATGCCTGGGAACTGCTCCTCTCACATTACTAATGACTTGGACATCTTGCTCTTGTCATTTCTTTTTAGACAAAGTTCGATGCTGACACAGGGTAACTGCTTCAAACTATCCAGGGAGAAAAGGGGGAAAAACCTGATGGAAGGGAGTATGAGAGACTGCTGGTTTTGTGTGAAGGGAAAATAGACTACATTCACCAGATGTTTTTTTAACGGTTGTTTCATAGACGAGAAACTCATGACAGGCTTCGTCATTTCCAAACAACACTGAGATGGGTCAGTTGCTGCTTTATCATTGCTGTATGATAGTGAGTACTGCAGGCAGGTTGAAAGGTTTGGAATAAAACTGGGTTGATTTTCTTTGTAACCCCTCTGAAAACACCTTTTATACTTACATTTCTTGTGTAAAACAAATGGCGCATTAAGTGTGTGAATGATCACATAGACATTTTTGAATGTATTGGTTGTTTGCTTTTTTGTTCACATCGGCCAGACAAGCAGACTCCCTCTTTGCAGCTTCCTCTCCTCCTGTATGGATATTAACAGAGGACAAAGAAGGCTAAGTCATTTCCGAATCTGATCAGTGCGTAGATGATGCTCTCATCTGTTCACTCCTGAGTATAATCACGAGGTTAGGCTTCAGAAAACACAGCTGTACGGATGAAAACCAGACTCTTGGTGGACATGCGGTGTAAAAGGATCCTTTATTTAGAACCGAAAGGAGAAGTGAGCGTGGCATTCCCTTTTTTAATTTTTTCATGAGACTCCCTCATCTGTCCCTATTTCATGTCTTACGTTTTTTTTTTTTTTTTAACTGTAAGCCCTCTAGCCTTGCAGACAAACAGCCCCAGCCCTTTGGTTCAGAATGTCACATCCTATATCCTGGTGTCAGAGGTGATGAAGCTAATTTGGTGGTCAGTCAGTGACATGGCTAACAAACAAAGCCCTTATTAGTCCCCGAGCACTGGGAGCTCTGCTGTGCTGTGCAACGCTCTGTTCTGCATTGTGAAAGAACATGACTTGTTGCCAAAGGGCACTATTGCATCTTCGTCATGCCGCGGTGTGCAAATCTGGGTGTGGAGATTTGGTTCAAACGTTCAGATGAACTTAGATGTGCTCCTTAAAATACCCCAAATGCTGCTTGAATAACAATAAACAAAAATAATCCTACACAGCATTATTTCTGCTTCATTTATTTAGCTTAGAGTAGAAAGCTGTTTCTGTGTAGGAAAGTTAAAATATGAAAGGGATGAGTATACTATGCTTTATATTGATTTATTTCTTTTTCTACAAAAAAATTATTGTTTAAAGCAATGAATCAAATATCACGGATGCCAATGACAGTGACCTAAACTTAGATTTTCATCAAGAATGTATGTTAGTGGTAGGACCAGAAACGTTTTTATGCTTCTTCTTGCCCCTTTTGAACATGACAGAAACTATTTGAGAATTTCTTTTTTTTGTTTTTTATACCTTGAAAGTTTTTTTAATTTTGCTTCTCGTTGTTATAATAATAATAATAATAATAATAATTATTATTGTTTCTTTTGTTTCTAACATGTTCCATAAATTGAATAATACAAAAAAAAAAGAAAATTGTGATGTAAATATACAAGGGGGTTTCTCAATTAAGTGACACACGGAACTCTGCAAAGCTTTATTTTAGAAGGAACATCTGACTAGCGTTGTAACGTTTTTCAAGAACTAATTAGCTGCATATTTAATCTACAATGGTGCGCTCTGTGTGGCATCCCAAAAGTTGCGGTTTTGCTCATCAGCCTGGAGTTGGAACTACATCCATGATCAGTCGCTGGAACATCCTAAAAATGTATGAATGACATCACTTGCAGCTTGATCAGCCAGTTTAAATTAAGTGCTCTTGATTTTCTTTCACATTCGCATTCACTTTCTATTTTAACTGAGGTGTGGTGGTGATATGGCATTTTGAAGGGCTGTGTGAATGTAGTGAGAGTGTGCAAGCATAGCCAAAACCCCCAGGGTCCCCTCTCCTTAACGCCTGGGGGGCTCTCTCCTTCACACAGCCTGCGCCTTCACATACTAAGCTGCTTTCTGAGGGATCACACAGCTGTCTTAAACACAGCTCCGTTTTTGCATACTTTGCCCACACAATTGTGTCTTTCGTTACACAGTCAGCAATTTGTCAATTTGTTTATTCTCAGTGATTGACAGTATGAATTGGATTCACCTTGGAAAAAAGAGAAAAGGGTAGAGTGGCTGGCGGTCTGTTTTTGACTGGTACCATGGCTGTCTGTCACTCTTCTTTTATCATTGAAATTGGAATTTATCTTTTACAAGCCTGAGTGGAATGTTTTTGTTTTTCAAGTGATTATTAGCATCCTCTTATCTGCCGTCTCCGGCTGATGAGATAAGCACATCAAACGCCGCGCCGCGCCGCGCTAACGAAGCGCTGTGGGCTCGCTGGCTGGCTGGCTCCTGCCTTTTTTACTGTAAGGCACCTGCTGAAGTGACAGGCTGGCAACAAAGGGCCCCTCGCCACAAGAGAGCCGTCAGTGGCCCCGTGGAGTGGGCAGGACAATAGAGCGGAGAGGTGGCCGGGGCTTTTAGCCACGTGCCAGCTCGTGTCGACAACACACAGGAGCAGCAGAGCGAGGGGGGGGGGGGGGGGAACGGACAAGAGCGAGGGAGAAGAAAGAGGAGGAGAGTGGCTGACACCTGCATGTCCTTGAGCCCCTTTCTCAATTGTGGACATCTTCACTATACATGGTGGTTGTAAATGCGAAAGGAAAACTGAGATGAGAGGGGGAACAAATGTGCAGGTGTGCAGGCGGACGCACACAGAAGATGACAGAGGAGAGTCCAGTGTTGTTTTATGGGTTCACTGGCTCATGGAAGGTCAGGTGATGGTGCAGATGTGTTTTTATAGAGGCTTCAGTAGGTGAAATGTACACACAGCGGAGCAGAACAATGTGCTAGTTTATTTAGATTGTCGGGGAATAAATCAATTTAGGCCTCACATGAAGCCCAGGGTATGTGTGCTGTGCTATTTACTTCTGCAGAGAAATGATCATTAGCCTATAAAATGTGAAAGTGAAAAATGTAAAAGAGCGCTATAAATAGTTAGCAAGCGGCATTATAGATCACTGGCCTTGTGAGGTCCCTATGGACCACAGTGGTTTTCTTTGGCTTAATTCCCTTTATTATAATTTCTCTGTACTCCTTCCACTAGGGAGGGGGTGAAGGTCTGAGTTGTACAAATATATCACACTCAAACGTACACACATACACTGTAGTATTTGTACAGAGCAGAAACATCAGAGTTTTAATTGTTTATACTTTGTGTCTTTTCAATGACTAACTCCAGAACACATTATGCAGGCACTGTAGCTAGACCACCGAGTCCGCTGGGCTAAAAAACAACCAGCTTCAGTTATTTGCAGGTATGTTGGTAAGGGTAAATACAGTATGGAAGCAAATAAGTCACAACAAATTGCATCTTAAATATGTCAAACATCTATTTGAGGTGATTTAGAAATGGTATTTCTTTATTAAATGTTCCATAAATCATCCATTTAAAAATGTTGATCTTTTTTTTGTTTTCAATAGAGAAAAAAACAATAACATTATTGTTATCAGATTTATTGAAGATTTTCAAACATTTATCTGTATTGGCCTCAAAAATGTTTCCAGGCTACAGTCAGAACCTCCTGAAAAGCCACTTTGAGTCTGATCAGATGCATACAGCCTGAAAGAGACAAAGCCATTCATCCAGCCATGTTCTGCCGGTTGGAAAATGAATCCTGTTTAATGTCACAGTTGTTGTTTGGGCCCTGTATGACTGTTGGAGATACTTTAATAATCTCATACTGAGGTGCGCACTGATTAACGTTGTGCTTTCGTAGCCAGATTTGGGAGAGGGAAAAGTCTAAATGATTAGACTGTCGTTTTGGCTGGCTTTGCAAAGCCTACTTTCAAAGCTTTCTCCCTTTTTTATCTTCATGTTTTTCTTTTTAGATCGAGAGACAATAAAGTTTCCTCTCTTCATATTTTATTCCATCAACTCTTGGACCGTCTTACTCAAAGACCTCAGACGGGCTCACATGCTGAGGTGTAATTGGTCCGCTCCCACTCTCCGTCTTTCTCTCGGCTCGTGGTCCAACGAACACGAGTGCTCGCACATTCAGGCTAATGATTTTGAATAGTGATTAAAATGAATTGGTGAGTGTGCCGCTTCTGTAGTATCCGGACCCCTCCATCATTAGTGGTTCTCTTCCTTCTTTCCTCTTACTGTATCATCAGTGTTAGTCGAGCAGGGGTTTCAGACGAGGCCTGGGGTGGGCTTTCATGAGCACAGACTCAAAGATGTCTCCACTTCTTGTAATCATGGACACCACTCTTCTAGCATTTCACTGTCGTCTTCTAGTTCCTCAAAGGTGCCTTTGATTCCCTCACATCCTACACCCAGGCCAGAAAGTGTGACATTATATTTTTCCTCTCCCCTCTTTAAACTCCCCATAACCCTTTTCTTCCCTTCCATTATTTCCCATCTCTCTCTTGCCTCGTTAGACCCAGGCTCATCAGTCCGTGTTCAGATATGTTGTCCTCGGATTGAGAGCTGATGTAGCATTCTTCTTTTTGGGACCGCTTAACTCCAGGACACTTCCCCAACCCCCCCCCCCCCCCCCCCCCCAGTTTGCCTTGATCTACCTTTCTATAATCTGCTCTCGCTCTTTGTTTTACCTCTTCTCCTATTTTAAATAAATAATGCCGAATGGAGGAAATGAGGATTATAGAGGAGCTAAAGCCAGCACAGCTCCACACCGTCTCTCTCAGGGCCGCCAACACATCAGGGCTAACAAGCTTCTTCTTTTCTCACTTCTGTATCTGTCCCACTCCGTCCTACTCCCTCCCTGCTGTCCCCCTGCTCCCTTTTGCATTCTCCCACTCAGTTTTGCCCTAGAAGACTGAAGATATGCTCTTTAATGTCAAGGTTGGACGAATTGTTGCCTACCAAGCCAACTTTGTGTTTATGTTTTCAGTGCCTTTTTCTTTAAAGGTTGAACAAATAATTATGAAAGAAACTCTATAGTTGAACAATTTTGTGGCAGAATAGGTAAATAAACCACATAAAACAGCAAAAATAGGGATAGAATATTGGATTAAAGTGAAGAAAATAAGAAATAAAGCAAGTAACGGATAAAATGATTAAGAAAAAGGGAAGAGGGCAGTGAGTTTTCTCTAAATATGATAACAAGAGTCAACTTCTCTTGTAAATCAAGAGAAGTTGACTTGAAAGGGCTCTCCACTTATACCTCATTCAAACCAACGCAACTCCGGTTCAAGCTCCGTGCTAGAGCTTTTCAGGTTCAGAACCGGTTCTTCGGTTTAGCTCCGGCTCTTTTCACACTGCCCAGAGTCTGACTGGTGCTGCGTCATTGCGTCATCGTTTGCGTCATGACGTAACCGTTTGCGTGCCTGCTTCATAAAGCCACACCGCGCGGAAACCCCTCACAGCTGACACCAACAACATCAACAATGGCCGATTGTGCTCCAGCTTCCTCTGTACCTCTTCGGAAGACCAGATTCCCAGTAGGTAGCTGGTCTCTTCAGTGGACCACTGCTGCTTGTTACGTTTCTCCATCGTTGTGTACAAACTGGATACAACACGGGCTTTTTGTTGTTGTTCAGGAGTTGATCCCGCCCCTTCCCCCGCCTCGACGTAAGCGTGACGTATGTGGTACTTTTGCTCCAACCGGACAATTTTTTGGTGCTTGAAAGGAACTGGATTCCAGAGCTAAGAGGCTGCTCCACTGCGGTGTGAACAGGAAAACCCGGTGCTTTTCAAGGTCCAGCTCCGAACCGGCCCTAAAACGCCGTTGGTGTGAATGAGGTATTATTCATGAAGCTCAGTTTACCCGTCATGAGGAGTACTTCTTGGCCTCCTGTTAGAGCCGTTGTATAATCTCTGTTGTACCTTGACGGTTCTTCAGGGGGCTCTCCAAAGTCTGAAAATATAACCCTGATGATGTCATCAGATGAGTCCCACGACTTTATGAAAGTGCAATACTGAAATCGTTGGAGTTGCCTTTTTTTAATGACATTTTTATTTTTATTGGGCCCAGCATTTTATGGTTTTCAGGGGAACTACAGACCAAACTACCTAAAGTCTACTTCTTGGTGAGCAGAGTTTTGCACAGTGCAGTTGGCGATAGAGCATATTTATTACAGACAAATAAAAGCATGATAAGAAGTGGGGAGAGTTGGAGAAGTGTAGCAAGTAAGGAAACAAAAGCAAATGAACAAATGTGTGCTGGAAGTGTGAGAACAAACAAGAATGTTCACAGAAAATGGCTGAATCTTGTTAATATACTTTTCTTTCCTCATCTTGTTCTGCCTGCCTCAGTTTCTCCCTTCCCTCCTCCATTTAATTACCTTCGTGTGACGGGCCTGCTGTGAGAATGTCGGGCTGGAGTCGCACGTTAGACGGAACGCAGTCAGAAAACAGTGTTTGTTTACACCGAGTGGTTGGTGGTCTGGATGGGAGAGTTACCATCAGTTTATCAGAGAGGTAAAATGTGATCTTGCTAGCTCTGTTGCTCCATTGTACTAAGAAATTATATATTCACACCTGTCAGCCTAACTGCAATGGAAATGCTGAGAACCATTGGGGATAATTTGTAGACATTCTTTTGTAATAAAGTACAGTATTACAATAGTTAGACGGTCAGCATAATTGGGACTTTTTCACAGCCGAAAAAATTACAACAAAGGAACTTAAATATGAGTCTAGATGGTAAAACTCAGGAACAAAAATATGTAATATGAGAATAATGTGTGTCCACATAGTAGGCCTGTATTGATTCTCTCTACCTCACTCTTACTCTTACATTATTCTATCCTGTTGTATATTTGCAGCCGTCTCGGAACAACGTTCTGCACTGGTCTCTGACATGCATCTATCAATAGTTAGTGCAGCTTTTAGCAGTTGCTGCCCCTCTGCTGATAAAACACTAACCAGCCCACCACCATTTCTCGCGGGTAGACTGGTACATTGAGTTCCCACTGCTGCTTGTGCCAACCAAATGTTTTGGAAGTCAAAAATTCCTCTCTGTGATGAGAGCAGGATCTTTTGTGGATCAGAGTTGATTGCAGGATAGTGTAAACAGCGGAGTGGGTTTGAAGAGAGGGAGATTTGGTAGCTTTAAGGTTCACATGATGAAAGTTTAAATACATCTGTGTGTTTGATTCCTCGGCTCACTAGGACTATGCTTTGCTTTTGATGGGTTGAACTGACTTGAACTGTGTGTGAATAGGGAGCCCTGAGAGCCTGACCCTGCCTCTTTTGATTGAGTAAGCTCCGTTAATTGTGCCGTTTCCTGGTGTGTGTTAATCTAACCCGGCAGTCTTAATTGATCTCGTTAACGTGGGATGTGGGAGGCGAAAGAACGCAAAGACGCCCCCTGGTTATTTTGACACATAGACAGTCAGAAACACAGGAGGGTTAGGGAGAGGAGTAAGGGTGCCAGCCCCAATCTAACAAAACACACGACTGAAGTGCAAAGAATCACTTCAAGAGGCAGGAGGCCGCCTGGCTGGGTGACTTGTGAAGTCCCCTGTGACACCCTAATCAAAATGTCACGACACCCTTCCACTCAGCTTCTGTCTGATAGGCCCTGTTTTCACCTAGTCCTTATGGATATCCAGGATGTCTCAAGATTGTCTTAATTGAACTTGAATCCAAATTAAAACACATATTGAAGCCCAAAGTATGTGCTTTCTGTTTTACTAGAATTTTGCAGATTAGAAATAAAAAATCTATTTTTAACAATTGACAGAATATAATCACCAACAATAAGATTTTTCCTTAAAATGATTCCGTCACCATGGTCCGTCAACAAACCATTGTTATGGTGCTGTTTATTTGTAGTTATCAATCTTGGGAACAAACTAATTTGCGAACAACAGCCAATACAATTTCCCTTTGAGATGCCAGTGGTGAAGTGCCAAACAGTAATGTTTTATGTGAAGATACATTTATTGAGATGAACTCATATGTGACAGTTAACTTTATAACCAAAATGAGTAGACTCATTCATTTCAATGTGTTTAAAACGTTACAGTGATTTTCTGAAATGAGCAGATTAGCGCAGAGTATTTTGTGTGACTGGAATCGTATGTTTATTTGTGTAGGGAAATTAAATTTCAGTATAGGAACAACAAGTAAAAGTGATTTTGAAGATGCATTTGATTCCTAACACGGTACAAACTCTCGCCTTCAAATTGGGACAATTCTCTGTATAGGCTTTATAAAAACATTTATGTTTCCCTATTTATTTATATTATTTTAATTTAAAAATAATGCATTAATATGGAAAAAACACTTAGTCTGGTGTCATTGGTACATTAGGGCAGCCTTACCAGAGTTAGACCTTTACCCAAGCCATGGCAATAGTTGGCTTTTAAAAGATTATTTTCCTTTAGTTGGTTTACTAAGTAAAATAATAAGAACCAAAAGGCTCTTGTTCAGATATTAAACCTGTTTTCTAGTTTTCCTTTTTGCCTCCAGCTAAAAATCCTTATTTGTAACGCTTTTTTACATTCAAATTGATTTAAACTTGTCGGAAACAAGCTTTTAATGTTAATTTCTGAATAAACAATATTCCCAATATAGTCAATGCACTCCCAGGAGAAATAGTGTTGTGCAAACAGTTCTTTCCACCAGCTTCAAAGCTCACATGAAGGCCAGCGAGCCCCGGAAAGAAAAGCTGAGCTAATCCAAAATAAACAACCACACTATCTGCTAAATTCTTGCATGCTCAAGCGCACACATACACATGCTTTCTTACAGGCACATATTAAAGACCCTCAACATGCTTTTATTTATATACATACATATATGCATATGTATATTGCAGATGTCTAATTAGCATTATTAACCTTTAGTGCATGGGACTGCAACATCGTGGGAGAGAGACGGCTCCTCGCTGCCATTCTCCTCTCCATTGTACCAGGGGACTTTTAATTGGCCGGGGAGGTTTGAGGCGACAGAGACGGGAGACACTTAGTAAAACACAAATGACTGACTGACAGATCCGCAGACAGACGGCCTTCACTCTAGTGGAAAAACATGCAAATGTCCCACTGTGGAGAGTGTTGTGTCCCATTTAGCTTTTGTGTGGAAATGAATGTGGGTATTAGCATGCACGTGGAGAAGCCATGTAAATAAGACACATTAGATATTAGCAGAATCATAAAAGCCTACACTAGAATCAGCACGGGTAGATATTCCTATATGCTATAGTCATACTACTGATTATGCAAAGTCCAGGCTTTTTTTTTCTGCCTCTGTCGATACATTCTGCTCGTTAATACTTTGACCCAGAATGTGCGCGGATGCAAGTGCATGCACTGTATGCCCACATGTGAACAGCACAACATCCCAGACAATATGTGTGCCCACACTTCCATAGCTTACATTTGTATGTTGCTTAAATGCAAACAGCACACCTAAGATATACATTTCCGTGGGGATAACACATGTTTGCTATTATGCATTCAATATATAATGTGTAAATTGGTGTTAATTGTTCGTCTATGTAACCGTACTATGTGCATATAGTGTGCATGGGAAGTGATTCGAGAGTCTGTCAAAACCATCCCACATGCATGAGTTAACTGGAGTCTCTGGAATAATATAGAAGCTAATTGCACGTGTGTATATAAGTTTTGCATCATACTTTTTGAGATTTGTGTCAATTATTAAACCAGGTAACATTTCATATTGTGGCACTGATAGTTGTAAGTGTGCAATAAGCCAAGCAACCGGTGGTGGAGAATCTTAAGCAATTAGTTTGCTTCTAGGCTACATGCCAGGACATGCAATTATACAGCACCATGCCGTACACCCGTAGCCAACACACTCACCTCGCTGTGACCTATATTTTCTCAGAAAACGGAAAATGAAGTGCAACGGCATACATGCTGGAATAACCAGTAACTCCCATGAAAGGTTCATGAACGATTTCCAAGGAAGTACAGTGTCATTATCTCGGCTTTGTTCAGATTACCGTAGTATAGCTGCCTGCTGCAACTTGAGAGGGGTCCACACAAAGAGTGTCAAATCCACCGGCATGACGTGAGATCCAGTTCTGCTGAAACTAGACACTCTGGCTGTAACCGGCTCTCAATAGTGAAACAGGGAACACCTGTCCAGCTGATCAAATGTTTCAAAGCCGGCTAACTAGAAGGTGTATTTGTGTGTTTGTTGTTCCCAGAGGTGTAAAGGATCAGCCTCCTAACACCATGGATATGGACACACAGCCACAAGGACAGCAAGCCGCCGTGCCAGTCTTTCAGCCCCAGGTAAACTCCACACACAGACACACACAAGCCAAACTGCTAGCTAGGATTGTAAGGTGAGATAAGGAAATGCAGCTGAATTAAACAAATATGTTGTCATACCTTTTAATAGTGAAGAGAAAAACAATACATTTAGGTATTGCAATATGATGTTTTGTGGTACTTGATTTATTTACAACTAGTAGTTTATATGCAAGGTTAGTGGCTTAGATGTGTTGTGTTTGTCTGTTGGATGTTACAGGGACGGGGATAAATGGATGCAAATCCCACTGCTCTGATTGCCTAAAAAGAGTCCACTTTTAAATGTACTCTACGATTGTGTGACCTCCTATTCTCTGGCAGTTCAAAAAAATTAAATACAAATATCTCGGTTTTTTTTGTCATTTCAATCTTTATTTCGAACAGATTAAATAAAATAACAAAATGACAAATATGAGAAACAGAATACCGTATTGTTAAAATACAGTATTTATCCACATTCATGATACAAAAAGTCTTCATATTAATAATAATAATGAAAAAAAAATTCTCAATTATGTATCATTATGCCAGGTTTCTTTTATGGGATTGTTGCATTAATGTGATGAAGGCTCTTGATGTTGTAAGTCTAAATCATTTGAATAGACAAAACCACACAATTAGGCCATTTTATCTATAAACACATATTCAATATATCTTTTGAAAATGACACATGATAATATATATTATTATACATCAGTAAATGATTTATTACCGACATCATGTCTAATCTTATCATTTGGTATGGGATTTTGTTACATTTTATAATGATTGTGGAATTACAAAGGGGAAGCATTTGATACTCTTTTATTAGAAAACCCACTCATCCATGGAATCTTATGTGGAACTGTAAATATTCAGTTTTAACCTTTATTTCCTTACGTCAATCAAGCTGTGTGTGTGTGTGTGTGTGTGTGTGTGTGTGTGTGTGTGTGTGTGTGTGTGTGTGTGTGTGTGTGTGTGTGTGTGTGTGTGTGTGTGTGTGTGTGTGTGTGTGTGTGTGTGTGTGTGTGTGTGTGTGTGTGTGTGTGTGTGTGTGTGTGTGTGTGTGTTGTGTGTGTGTGTGTGTGTGTGTGTGTGTGTGGGGGGGGGGGGGGGGGGGGGGGGGTGTGTGTGTGTGTGTGTGTGTGTGTGTGTGTGTGTGGTTGTTTCTATTGATCAGGGCGTCCCTGTATGCCTCTCTCGGTTCAATACAGCTCTGTGCAGATCTGGTCATTGTTGGATTTTAATACCGCCCTCCAACATCAGGTCCATTGATTTCTTTCCAGAAGGATGTCTTTGCCTCCATAACTATTGAATAGACTTTAAACAAAGAGGATCATCCATATGCCCCAGAGTAAATGTGGATTTTACTTTGGAGGAAGAAACAACACTAAAAATAGGCCTTTGCTCTCAGTTGTTGTTCTTCTTGTGTATGCAAGGGCACTGCAACATTAACACTGGAATTGCCAAGAGGGTTCATTTATATTCTGAGATTTGTAATTGTAAAATTAAGGATAATTGGGTTGCGCACAAAGATAAAAGCTCTAATGATTAATTTCACTTAGGCAACACCCCCCACGCATACACACACAGACACTAGATCTTCCACTGATCTCCCAGCAGTTGATTGTGTGTTATTGTTCAGGCTTAATGATTTCTCCCTCCGTTTTTCAGTCTATTTCTAGCGGTTTACATCAGTGTTAATTCCAAGCCCATTTTTTTTTGCTTAGGTTCTTGAAAGCACCCTGAACTTTCTGCGTTGCGTCATGTTTTTTTTCACTCTCACAGAAGAAGTCAGAACTGATTTCACATTTAGTTGGAGAGTCAGTCAGAGTATGTAGATGGCAGTCTAAGCAGCATCCAGATGGGTGTCTTTCAACAAGTCCTGCATCTGTTTCACACTTTCCCAAGGTTCAGTCTGCTCGGCAGCACAGGGGGGAAAAAAAAATCACCAGCCTCCTCCTGAAGAAATCTGAATTGTATATGTGATGAAGGATATTCTGTATCGCTTGCAATATCATTTCTCTTGGTCCCGGAGGTATGATGCATATGCATTAGGTAAACGAGATGAGCTGGTAAGATGTGCATTTTTAATGGCGCATTTGCTCTTTGAGTGAGTGGGAGGGTTGGAGAGGAGGCCCCCCTCAGATCATATTTTGATCGTCACTGCAGAGTTTGACAGACACGGATCTGTCTGAACGTGCTGAGACAAGGCGGTGCGGTTGTGGATCAGATTGAGAGGAGAAGAAGAGCGATATGCACCTTTGGGGTGAATCCTGCCGGTTGGCTGAGGATGAATATTGCATGGATGCCGTGCTCGGGGGGGGGGGGGGGCGGGTGACTGGTGGGGCGGGGAGGCCTCGCTGCCTGCCAGTTGCTGCCTCGCTGCTCCTTGTATCCCTCCCTGTCTCTCTTGGAGAATACATCCACAGTCATCTGTCACTTTCATGGAAATCATAGTCCATCCTGAAAAGCATGCAAAAGAGGAAATAACCTGAAAATCCCTTTTTCTTCATCCAAGCACTCAACAAGCAGAACACTGATTGTTGGCCACTACTTCTGCTAATAACGTAAACATGAATACATCAAACAACATCACCTGTGTTGGGTAAACAGCTTATTCAGATTTTGAATCAGTGGTCTCAGGGGTCTCTGTGGGATTATTTCACTGACCATGAACCACGGCCTGGGACCCTCATTCTTATCTCCTCTCTTTACCTCCAATTTCTATTTCTTACTGTAATCTAATTGACCCCATCTCAGGCTGAAATATGCAGCTCTCTCTATTGATTTCGAGTGTGGCAAAATGCGGGGTTTATTATGTTAAAATGGAGAGATGCATTTTTAAATTTAGCCGTCTCTGCGTGGATGTGCCCCCGGTTCCTCTCCCTCTCTCTCTGGGAGACAGCAGCACCTCTCTGCCGCCGCTGGCCTTTCTGTGGCAGCCGTTGGCACATGCTTGGCTGTCACATCACACCCTCGCCCCTCTGCTGCTTGTCTTTCCCCCCTCTCACTCTCTCTCCTCTCCCTGTCTTCCGCATTCCCCTCTTCCACTCTCCATGTGGCTTGTCAGTTGTGTTTGGCAATGGTGTCATTATTGGGCCGCCCGAATCACACTTCCTCCGATGGGCTGTCTGTCTGCTCTCCCCCTGTCTCTCTCTCCTCCTCTCTTTCTCCCTTCTCTTCTCTCTCTTTCAATCCCCCTGCTAGTGAGTTGCCCATGGCGGTTGTGTGTCACCTTTATACCCAAGACACGCTGTCCCTCACAGACGTTACCCATAATGCCTTGCGCGCCTGCCACTTATCTCCATCCCCTGCAGCTTGTCCCCATCACAAAACCAGAATGATGGGAGTGAAAAGAGTAAGCACAGCCCAGAAATGTGAGTTAAGCAAAACATGAAGAAAGTCTGTAGTATCACGCTCGGAACAGAATGAGACAGTAGTAATCAATCAGCCTCAAACTGGTTAATGTTTCTGCATTCATTTATAGTCAAGGTCTGGAGTAAGTTTAATTATTTCTAACATTTGATTTGCGATCTCAAATTTGAACTGATTCAACTTTGGCCAGTGTTAAAGGAGCTGCATTCTATTTTTTCTTCAGCATTGTAAGGTAATAAGAGATATGTCTTGGAAGTTTAAAAAAGTGGTTTCGGATAGTTTTGCTGCATGGTTTTCAGACTTTTTTAAATTATGTTCACCCCTTTTATAAGAATGGAAGCCCTGTAAAAGACTCAACCATGTATCCATGACAGAATGTGTGCCATACTTAACTCATTGACATAAACACGGAGGAAAGGTCTACCAGGCCACCCTCCATCTTTAGATCCCACCATTATATTTAACATACACACAAACAATCACATTTAGAAGCAGCAGTCTATAACACCCCCCCCATCCAGTTTTGTTCAGACACTGACCCCTGTGTCATTCAGGGTCATTCCTCTGTGACTTCCTTCCTTGTGTGTAAGTGTGTGTGTGTTTGTCGGGGCCTTGTGTTTCAGCTGGGAGCTCCTGATTGTGTGACACCCGTGTGCGGCAGATGAGACGGCCTGTCACTCAGCTTCGGCCTGGCTGCCCTTTGAAGGCCAGGCCAGGGGGCGAAGAGGTGCCGCAAATGGCCTGTGAAGTTTACATACACTGCCCACTGCTAAACAGATTAGCTCTAATGAAGTGTCTAATGCCGGGGCCGCTGGCTGACATAATCCCGCCTGGCAGCCCGGCCCCTTGGCTGCCAAAAAAGCCGCCCTCCCTCCAGCCCTCTCTTCTGCCCTCGCACGGCCTCTGCTGCCACCCAGGGCGACTCCACGCGGGGAAGTGCCCACTGTTAATCATGCCGGACAGTGTGCGATCTGACATGCAAATGTAGGTCATTGCATATGTAAATGTGTGATTAGGGGGCTGGCATGCCAGGACACATTAGCAAGACTGTGCTCTCAGCAGGCGGTTGTCACAGCGCTTTAGAGGCTCATGCTAACATTTGTCAAGCTACCACGCAGCGAATGAAAGCAATGCCCTCTCGTCCTCTTTGCCCCCCCATCTCACTCTCTCTCTCTCTGTCTCTCTCTTTCTCTGTCTCTGAATGTATATACCTCGATCTGTCCATCCTGCATCCTTGCACAAATGCTTCTGTCACCATTATGACAAGTCACTGCACAATATGGTCACACTTTCAATGTGTCCTACCCTGTACTTATTTAAGTATTATACCTCTCTTCTATGTGTGTTTACTTTAAGTCCAAAGTGAACAATATGTTACTATTGTTAAAACATTCAGTGGTCGCTATTAACAGAGCATTTTCTTTTTTTTCGAGCTGAAGTGATGTTGCACTAAGGTTTGTGAAGCAGTGTCTCATGCTCTCTGTCACAGTGACTCTCAGACAGCTCGGTGGATGGCGGTGTCATGCTGAAAAATGCACACACACCTCGACAGTGTTAAGTGTTAATTGGACTGGGCATCTAATTGGCTCACTCGTCTTCCTTTGGCTGTCAACTTTCAACTTTGAAAAAACAATGAAATGCGTAAATTGGTTGCCAAACAACCCCCACCACCCAGCCTCATACCTATTATGAACAATTGTGTTATTATTCGTTCTTCCCTTCACTGTCAATGTGTATTTTTTTTGTATTTGTAAATATATCCATTGGTTAATCTTTGCAAGAAATGTTCAGTCTTTGGGTTGGTTTTGTCTGCATACATTTAAATGAGTGATGGCAGCATTTAACATTGCCTTATAAATGCATTATACAGCACTATTGTCTTATCTTATTAGTGGTATCACTAATGCTGAAATAATCAGTGGATGGCTGTTTCAAATATGAAATGAATATGTTTTGTATTACTCTTGACTGGACCAGCAATATGAAATTTGAAAGAATATTGTTTTAAAGAAAATCAGATTGGTCAAAAGTAAAAATAATAATTGGTTGCCGCCGTACTAACAGGTGAACAAGTTTCCTTTTTCAGTATTTTGGTTTGATTTTTAGTTGCTGTTTTTTCCTTAGGATTCATTGTCTTCCTTATGTGTTTTATTGCTTGGGAAATTAATGACCTTCTTCCCACTTTGTTTGCACACCTCTGTCCCGAGTAGCTTGCCCCTGAGCTGCTCCCACGGCAACACTGGCAGAAGTGCTGGTGACATGTGGCATTCTGATATCTGTCACCTTCTGTTGGCTCCCGCTGAAGCCTTGTACACGTTTACCAAAAGCCTGGAAAGGTCACACAGGCTGCTATGTGCTTTTTTTCACACATCATATCTTGGGGGCTCATTCTGTTTTATTTTTGAATGTTTTTTCTATGTATTTATAGTAGAAGGTGAGTGTCTCCGCCTGGACAACAAATCATGTCGTGAGAAGTCCTTTAGTCTGTGGCCCTAATGTTAGTAATACAAGTTGTCAGACAAAAGAAGGGAGAGGACTCTGGATTCCTTTGACCTTAAAAACCAAGTTAGGTGTAATGATTAGATGGTCAAATATGTGTGAAATGTTGTTCGTCCCTCTTTAGAGAAATCGTTTTTTCAATTTATCTTAAGAGAGGTCATTTTAAGCTACTAAGGAGAACCCATGCCACCAGTGGTGATTCATTTATCTGCCTAGCAAGTACATTGGAAAAAATCAATCAAAATATAAAACAATGGAAAAAAAACAGTAACTATTAATCAGAAATAAATGTCTGGTGCCAACATGTCAGTGACTTCCAAGACATTCTGCCAGGTCCTGCATGATGCTGTCATAGATCACGATGATCTATGTAAACTACTTTTGAAAAATGAACTTTCTTCCATCTATGGGCTTAAATGAGCTAATATGGTTCAGCGGTGTGCATATTTTACAAGGACTCTCAGCTTCACATCAGCCTAATGCCACGCAAATCATCAGCAGCCTAGAGCAGCCTCTCAGCAAAACAATTTACAGAATCTGGGGCCTCACCAACATTTCCTCATTCAGTAATGTGGAGATTGTTTCACTTGGTTGGCAGATAAATACTTTTGCAAAATGTCCGTTAATCCTTTTTCCCCTTGCGCATATGCTGTGTGAAAAAGCTAGTAGGTGCACAAATTCTAAAAATGTGTTTTTTTTTATTATTCAGAAACCATTACAACCAGACATGGGGCATAACTCACTGGCAAACTTCCAGATTGAGAAGAAGATTGGACGTGGCCAGTTCAGCGAGGTGTGGCGGGCGAGGTACCTGTTAGACAACACGTCAGTCGCCCTGAAAAAAGTCCAGGTGAGACACAGTCGAACACATCACTTTGGATACCGGGTGCAGCCAAAATATTCAGCCAGAGAGATGTTGAACTATTCTTCATTCTTGCTTTTTCTGTATGTCCTCATGAAGAGTTAACCCGAGACAAGTTGTCAGTCTGTCACTAGGCTAACACAAACAGACAGCCAAATATACTCTCACTTTCAGGCACTTTCACAACAATACCTCACTCACCTGCATGCAGTATATATTCGACTTAAGAAAAAGTCATGAATCCACACAAACACAAACTTCACACACAAACACACACTCTGAAAAATAAATTGCATGTCAGTAAGCTGAAAAAGACAAGAACAGAGAAGCAGATTCTGTTCCTTTATGTATGAAACAATTGCTAAATTCCATTGTTCTTTTAAGTGCAACATGACTGTGAAGGCTAATCTACCTTAACAATGTGACTCAGCTTTCTTGAAGATTGTACACACACACACACACACACACACACACACACACACACACACACACACACACACACACACACACACACACACACACACACACACAAAATTGCAGAAATGCACATACATTCAGTATTATTCACTGACTTACACTCATACACACCCACATGAGGATATGCTGTTCTGGTTGAGCATGTATACACATATTCTCACACACACCTTACACAGGCATATGTGTGTGTTACTCAGATTTGAAATACCTGTAGTCACTCCAACGCCACCCTCTAGATAACAGCAACCATGTTTTTCGGTTAAGTATTTTTTCCCCCCCTGTTTTATTTTTTACATCTCTCCATCTTAGCATTACTTGAATATGTCATAACACCCCTCTCTGTCCTCTCTCTCTTTCTCCCTCTCTCCCCTTTTGATCTCTTGATAGATATTCGACTTGATGGATGCCAAAGCTCGGCAAGATTGCATCAAAGAGATAGATCTCCTTAAGGTAAAGAACCAGAGAGAAGGGAGACGGCGTCATGCGCTGCGCTCTGTTCTCTTAAGGTGCCTCAGCTGAGACCTTCCACCACAGGAAAACAATTGATCTGCACCAGACGGCTTGGATTAGTGTGTTGATGTGTGTGTGTGTGTGTGTGTGTGTGTGTGTGTGTGTGTGTGTGTGTGTGTGTGTGTGTGTGTGTGTGTGTGTGTGTGTGTGTGTGTGTGTGTGTGTGTGTGTGTGTGTGTGTGTGTGTGTGTGTGTGTGTGTGTGTGTGTGTGTGTGTGTGTGTGTGTGTGTGTGTGTGTGTGTGTGTGTGTGTGTGTGTGTGTGTGTGTGTGTGTGTGTGTGTGTGTGTGTGTGTGTGTGTGTGTGTGTGCGTGCTTCCTTGCATGGTTATGAATGCAGAGGGGTGTTTGAGTATTTGTGTATTTTGCACACGAGAGAATGAGTGTGTGAGTGTACAGTACATGTGTATTACTGTCTCCACATGTCTCTAAGCTTTTGTGTGTGCAGGGGAGCATCAGTGTAACATCCCTCCAGGCTCACATTGACTCTTTTTTTTAAATGCCAAAACTATTGTTTTTTATCTTTTTGTAATGTTTAGAGTCGGGCAACAGTGCATCAGCATGGACATTTAGCAGTCTCCCACATGTGTCTCTTGATATTTTACCTCCTCCCTTTTCTGATTTTTGCTTTACTTTTTTTCCCTTCCCATTAAGTGGGGCTTTCATTGATCAAACCACCTTAAACATGTGTCAGCTGGGATGCTCTCAAATACTAATGAACAAACTAATGACAGCTTCTCGATATCTACCCCTGTCTGCAAGATCCGAGATGTGTGTCAGAGCCGTCTGTGTTTGTGGATTGATTGTGTGTGTGTGCTTTCCTCGCAGCGTTTCCCACCATATAGGAAGCCTTTGTGCGCACGCCCATGCACTACAGGCAGTTTGTGTGCATACACACCATCACACATTCACATTAGTGGAATAAAACAAAACCAATTAGTTTGTACCACTCAAACACATCAGTGAAGGTCCCGGGGCTCTTTTTGCCAATCAAAGACAACGATACTGGGCTGCAGTGGAGACCCTGTGGAGAGCTGTAATCTGAGTAGCAGATCATTGGCTTGACGACAGCAGACATCGCTCTGTATCCCTGACCTCCTAACAGGGGTCAGGGCGGGGTTAAATGTCATACTTTGCCAACTAAGTTTTCCTTTATGCATTTATTTCTTTCCAATTACACGGATCCTCGTCCTCCGTACTCTTTTTATGTGTTGTTTCCATTCTGCTCACTCCTTGATCTCTTCACTCCTTTTTCACCCAGTTTCTATGTCTATCCATCCATCCTGATTTCCCTCTCCCTGCTCGTCCCCCGTCCCCCCCCGTCCCTACAGAGCTTTTTGTTCCCTTCTTTTCATCCTGTAAGCTGATTGCTAGTGAACATGGAAGTTATGCCCGGCCCTGCGCTGCCCAGCCAGCCTGATAATAAAGGGCTGAGTGTGAGAGAGAGACAGTCCTTCTGCCTTATCCCCCGCTAGACAGGCCAACAGGAGATACAGCCAAATCAGAATAATGAGAGGCACACTGGCATGGGCCGACTGGAATGAGACACACACACACACACACACACACACACACACACACACACACACACACACACACACACACACACACACGGCCTCTCAACAGTCTGCTGCCTATTTGTTTGTTTGTCTGTCCGTCTGTGTTTGTGTCTGCTCATTCATCTGTATTTTCCCGCTCTGACATGATGATTTCAACTTGAGAATCTCACTTCTCATTCTGCCCTTTTGTCTAAATCCTCGCTGATAGGTTTGTTGTGTTGCTGAAATAGCCCGCTCCCTGCCAATCGTCTAGTTTCACCATTCCTGAAATCCCACAGCTGTGAATTCCTCTCGCTTGTGGGTTACTATCAAGCCTGGATTATATTCTGGAGACTAATGATCTGCCCTAATCAGCAGTGAGAAGCTGTAATGATGTCTGTGTGTTTGCTACTCTGTGCTTTGTGTTTCTGTAAAATGGTGCGTGTGTGTGTGTGTGTGTGTGTCTGTGTGTGTGCATGCTTGTCTGCATCTGATTAGATTATACCAGAGGTTTACTGACGAGACAGAGAATTGGCAGCAACTAGCTTAATTCAACCCGGCGATCGCACACTATAAATTCACTTTAATCTTTGGGTTTTCCTGTGAGCCTTTACATTTATTTTGTAGAAGTGTAGCACATATTTACTTTACCTTCTAATTGACAAACAACCCAACATTGCACATCTTCTAATTTTCTTGTTCAGTGAATTGAAAAAAATCTATAGGTCGTGTTTGTGCTGGACATTGAAATCTGTATCATATTTCATTGCTGAAAGACACTAGAATAGAAAAAGAATGTATCATTGATAATTGTTCTACCTGCGGCTTACCTATTAGCATGTCATTCCGTTTGTAAAGACACTTTTACCCAACGTTTCATCACGGTTAATTTTATACCATCAGATTGCATTAGTCAGTATCTAGTCGTTCTTTGAAACACATCACCAGCTCACCAAATATATCACTTTAGAGTTTTGCATCATTAAGTAATTACACACGCTGGTGGGTCTCAGCCAGCGTGTGTAATTACATAATCATGCAATGTGATATCCCAATGAATGATTGTTGTATTGCATCCATCATTTACATAAACATCTGCATGTGAACACGTCTCTTTATTTCTCTGTATCCTGTGCCTGAGGTTCAAGTAGTGGAAGAGGCGTGGGATGGGGGGGGCTGTTGGGGGTGTTAGAGGGGGGGGGGGACGACGACTTGTCAACACTCCCTGGCTGTGCTACAGTGTGGAGCCGTGCACAACTGCCACTCTGAGCCAAAAATACATCTGGCAAAAGAGGACAGGGAGAAGGAAAGATGGAGATATGAGGAAGGAGTAGAGAGCGAATGGGGAAGGGGATTGTGGAAGGATGCAGAGCCGGAGTGGAGAGTGTAGTGTTGCGTAGTGTAGTGTACTGCGCTCTCCTCGGCATCATTCGGAGCATGAACATTTCTTTAATCACAGCAGAGAAAGCCGAGTGGAGGACGCGTGTCACACTGCTCCGTCTGCTCTCATCACGCACCCCCCCCCCCCCCCCCCCCCCCCCCACCCCCCCCACACTACATTGCCATGCCACACAGCTCCATGTCTCCTGCTCTCCACATATCACTATCTGTTCCCCCCTTCTCTAACTCTGCTCATCTTATCCCTCTGCTGCTCCTTTTTTCCTACCTCACCTTTTGTTCTCTTTCCCTACCTCTTCACCCTGCCCTGTCTCCATCATTCTTTTGCTTGTCTGTGTCACTGTGTCATTTGTTTCTTACCCTTCATTGCGCCTTTCTCCCTCCCTCCCCCTTTTTTCTTCTTGCTCTGGATGGATAGAGACTTTTTGTTTACTACAGGGAATGCTGTTCCTGCCTTATTGACCAACCAACAGGAAGGAATCTCAGCCAGAGATGAGCCTGGAATGCTTGTTTTTCTGACTGCCAGCCATGTCAGCCTGTCACACGTGTGTGTTTGTGTGTGTGTGCGTGTGTGTGTGCGTGTGCGTGTCTGTGTTTCACACATGGGTTGTTGTCATCACAGACAGAGGGATTGTTGTGACATCCCATCCAGCTTTGTCACACTGAAGGACAAAACCGCCTCATTATGTCCACACTTACCTAATATGGAATTTTGGTTTTGATTTAATTGGTGATGAAAGTACAGTGGATTCCAAAACTCCTAACATGAACCTTGTTTATTCATCAGCTGATGGGGTTGTTAGTTGCTAGACAAGTTAGCAATAGGATGCAACTGTCTGTAGCTTCTTCAATAACTGACTGATCAGATAGTGTGACCATGGAAGCCCTTAATGAGACAAGTTTCATCAAAATGTCTCCTTTTTTTATTTCCTTAATGACCATTTTTTTCTCCCACAGCAATTGAACCACCCCAATGTGATAAAGTACCATGCGTCTTTTATTGAAGACAATGAGCTGAACATAGTCCTGGAGCTGGCGGATGCAGGGGACCTCTCGCGGATGATCAAGGTAAGGAATCACAACCCTAACCTCTACAGTGAGAAACCCACTATCAAACACTCTTACCCACACTTCTGGAGGTAAGGCAGACTTTTTTTGATGTGATCATGAAAAACTTCAAGTAAGCCTTAAAGGAAACACACTAAACTGTCTTGGTTTATCAGATTTACCAAAAGATCAAGTGAGAAAGTTCCAGTATATGTAACATTTCACTATGACCCAGTCCAACCTCATATCACACATTTGGTGTCAAAAGGAATGCTGGCGAGGAGGCTGCAAACTGCTGACGTGGCCTTTTAATAAATGAAGGAATGCTCGCAGTCGGTCAGTGGTTTGTTGTTTTTACAGGATTTGTATTACCTGGACACTGAGTCAATCTGACTCATCCATTCAATGCTGAAACCAACAACCAACTAATATAATGCTTCCCGCAACCTCCTTTAATCCCAGCAGTCTGCAGACTGTCAAAGGGAAGTTGTTAAGAATCAAGCAATGATTAATGCTCATAAAGATCCAGCATGTGTTGTTTGTAGGGGGTATGGGGAAAAATGCTCCGCTTATTTGGCTTTCATCTCACGTTTGCCTTAAATGTTTTATATATTAAATCTTGAGGTGAGATCTTTTCATGAAAGCTGTAATCTGTGGTAATATTGTAATGAAGGAATTTGATGTTTTAATAGTTTGTTCCTCCTCGTGTACATTACTATTTTGCCACACTAAAGAAGTCTGTCCAGCTTTATTAACCTGGTTGAGAAAATAGATGTAATATTTCTATGGTTTCAACCAGTTAAGTCAATATTTAGTTGAAATATAAGCACATTTCTGTGTGATTAAATGATAGAAATTGCAGCTTTGAGCCACGTGAATACGTAAAGTTGACCGTATCTTTAACCCATACTAGCAAGGCGTTGTGTGGAGAGAATTTCTTGTAAGAATTGGAGCAGAAAGAAAAGCCTTGTTCAAAAATGGGTTGCGATTACAACCCATGGTCGCCCTGTTATTCGGCTATGAGACCAAAGCCCCAGTTATTCTAAGAACCTGCCTGTATAGCAAATTAGTGGTGTGCATATAAAAAGCCTGGTCTTCTCCCATGCATAAATGATGCTGCAGCGTTGTATCGGCATAGCTCGACAAGCTGTTTGCAGTCATACTCAGCAGCTCCACATCCGCGCAGTTCAGCACAGCAAATTAGGAGAGGCGAGGATTAGTGGTACAAGAGAGTGAACATGGCAGGCTCAGCACACACACTAACACATATCCGGTATATCCAGTACACACACACACACACACACACACACACACACACACACACACACACACACACACACACACACACACACACACACACACACACACACACACACACA
This sequence comes from Notothenia rossii, assembly GCF_949606895.1. Lineage (NCBI taxonomy): Eukaryota > Metazoa > Chordata > Actinopteri > Perciformes > Nototheniidae > Notothenia > Notothenia rossii. The sequence goes on along the minus strand of NC_136912.1, from coordinate 78,271,628 downwards.
CACACACACACACACACACACACACACACACACACACACACACACACACACACACACACATCACTACATACATACAGTACGGACATAGAAATGTGCAGACACAACCATAGCAAAAGAAACTCACCCGCATGTTAAGTGATGGACTTAACAGACAGACAACAGACAAACCAGTTAGCGTCACTGCTATCTTAGCTTAGCATTCAGGCTGTGTCACATAATAGCTGATGACAGCATACAGTCGTAAGCACAAGTACACTCCTCTGCTCCTCACCATTTGTCTCCTTTGTTTTTCTAATGTTACCGTGGCAGTCCAGAGGTGTGTGCCACGTATAAGCCCCCCCCCCCCCCCCCCAGGCTGTAATGTGAAGTAAACACATTCGAACAGTGTGCCATATGTAAAACAGACCCCCCCCCCCCCCCCCTCCCTCCCATGCATGAATTTAACATTTTTTATTCTTTTTGATTTTCCATCCTCCACACCGCTCTCTCCTCCCTTTTTTTTTTTTCTCCCTCCCTCAATCTCTATAACTCTCTCTCGGACCATCTCAGAATTGAAATGAAATCAAATGGTCCTTGATTTGCATGCACTTACAGAATATTGCATGTGCAGTGTTTGCTGTTAAAGGCATGGAGAAGAGGAGGGTGGTGTTGGTGGGCTTCCCCATTGACATCAAACGGTCCTCTGATATGGAAATTGGAGGGCAAGGGAAGAATGGCTTCTCACTGAGGCTTTGTTTGGATGTAGGCCAAGGTCTATCCCTCCCTCTCCCTCTCCCTCTATCTTCCTCCATCCCTCTCTTTTTCTCATACCTTCCTTCATGTTCTATATCTCTTACCCTCACCTATAACCTACATTCTTTATCGTACTTCATTCTATAGCTTCACTTTCTCCTGTCTCCCTTTCTGTCTCTTTCTTTTCGCTCATCTCTTTCACGTTGTTTTTCTAGGGCTATGCACCAGTAATTCAAACATTTCTGTCTTTTCAGCCCCATGACCCCTGACCACACTAGTGACGGTTATTCTATTTCTATAATGGATATACCTTGTTCCTACTATATACTTACCTAATGTAGTGTTTACATATTGTAGCCTCATTAAGAGAACACCCTGAAGAGGCACAGAACTGGTTGGAACAGAACAACAGGAAACATGGTGACGCAGGAAGACATTGCCACAAGTTTTGATTCCGTTCGATAATCATGTTTGAAGTTGCATTTTGCAGTGTTGCTTAGCACTTATCTCAATGTGTTTCAGTAGTTGTGGTAAGAGCAAGTTTGTGACACAGTTCCCATTGCTAATGTAAGTGTCCTGTTTGTAATGTTGGTAATCATCATTTTGCAGTATGTTATATTATAAATATATATGTTATATTATAAATATAACATAATTAGATTTTAAAAAATCGAATTACAATGTGGTGGATTAAGTTTATTGCGAAGGAAAAATGTCAGTCAGGTCTTATTTATCTTGTTACTTAGGGTTAGCTTATGTACTGTTGCTCTTAATAAACGTTTTTCTTGGAAAGATTCCCTAAAGATTGTGCAAAATGCTTCATTTCTAATTAGGACTCTCATCAAACCTAGTCTTACCCACTGCTGTTTGAGGAAGACTTCCTATACTTACTCGCTGATTATAGCCACTGTCAATCAAAAATGCATGAGGCCTAAGTTGTTTTATGTCAACTCTGTCCCCATCGTGGCTTCTCTGGGGATGGACGAAACTCTTGATGATACAACACAACTTCCTCATGCCCCCAAATTAAATAAATAAGCCAAAAACAACTGTGACCACTGTGCCATTGAAAGCTGTACCTAAAAAAAGAGCTGTGTGCCAGATGGGGGAGTTTTGGAAGGTACCACAAATTTCCTCTCTGTTCTGAGAATGCATGTGCTTTCCATTGAAGGCCGTAGAGAAAATGAGCCAATGCTCGGTTAGGAGGGGACCGGCTGGAGGAGAGGGGTCTGGGTTCCATTAGCAGTGGAGTCAGAGCTGGGGACTGTGGCTGGGGATGCATGCTATACAAACACACACAGACATCCACAATTCTCTACCATTTTGGTATTCCATGCCACACAAGACGTTTTCCCACTCCTGTTAAAATATTTGAGCTGTTCCGTCTTTGAGGTACGCTAGTGTTGCTTTTTGATTTTCTTATTTGGTCTGTTTGTGTTTACTCCACAGCACTTTAAGAAGCAGAGGAGGCTTATCCCAGAGAGAACGGTGTGGAAGTACTTCGTCCAGCTCTGCAGTGCGCTCGAACACATGCACTCCCGGAGAGTCATGCACAGAGGTAGCGCTGATGCAAATACATACACGCGCGCGCACACACACACACACACACACACACACACACACACACACACACACACACACACACACACACACACACACACACACACACACACACACACACACACACACACACACACACACACACACACACACACACACACACACACACACACACACACACACACACACACACACACACACACACACACACACACACACATATTAATTAAACGAGGACATTGGCTTATTGTTCATTAAAAGTACAAGATAATCGTATAATCTTTATAACTTGAGCCACAATTCAAGTTTTGAAAAGGTTTTATAATACTAATGGAAGATACATACTAGTTAGAGCCTAGCACGGCTTCTTAAAAATGAAGTGAATGAAATGTTCAGTTTGATCAACCTAGTTGCATATGACAGGAGACTTAACTGTAGGTGTTAAACAACACAGAGACCAGAGAACACAGTGTTTATGGGCCCATATGCTGTCGAACCAAGTCCTGGATTCATGTACACACACACACACACACACACACACACACACACACACACACACACACACACACACACACACACACACACACACACACACACACACACACACACACCTACAGGTGGTGTACTTCCGTTGGCTGACTCTGATTAGGGCACAGGGACACTAATGAACCCTGAGTTCTGGGCTTTAATGACCACTTAACAGAGGCCGCCTATTCAAAAGCCGCTTACAATTATATTAGAGCAGTACATTGCGAAGGCTGATGCAGGTCACATTTACATGATTTCAGGAAAAAGTTACAGAAATGGTCGGGTTACGTCCACATTGATATATTTTCAATAATATATTTTTCATCCAGTAAATCTAAATATTAACTTGCACTTTATTTTCTGAATGAGTATATTGCTTTACTGTAGCCATTGTTGCCCCTCAAATGTTCTGTCATGAAAAATAAGGTATGAAAGCTCTTTTTATCTACATTGAATGACTCTTTCCTCTTCAGATATCAAGCCAGCCAATGTGTTCATCACAGCTACAGGAGTAGTGAAACTTGGAGACTTGGGCCTGGGACGATTCTTCAGCTCCAAAACAACGGCCGCTCACTCACTAGGTAATTTGCAAGAGTCTCTACATAGGTGGATACACACACTTGAACACATGCTCTTTACTCACTCATGAACACACAAATGCACACTCAGACACTTTCAGTCACAGCGGTCCCTAGTAATAATCACCCAATGTTGGATGTGTTTCATTAGGCATGGTGAGCCCAGAGCCATGTGTCATGTAGTCATGGATCCTGGCCACGTCTGTGCCCGCCCCTTCATAGGCCACTTAGCCACTTCCTGTTGCCTTGACCTTTAAACCTAACACAGATGAAGACTCAACAGAGGCCTTCCACACACAGCTTTGATTGTGACTGTGAGCCATAAAACAAGCCAGCCAACTTTACAATCCGGGTTACTGTTGGCATTGATGGGTGTGTTTGTCACTTCTAGGAAGTAAAATGATATAGTATTTGTCAGAATGTTGTGTTCAAAGAAGCGAGAATTTTACATTAGGCCTATTTTAAGACATATAAGTGTTTTGAAACTGACAAACTGAATGGTACCACATGTTCATGCTTTCTTTAAGGCATAAGGTGTTAATGACTGAGGCCTTTTACTGTAAATCTTTAGGAGTCAGGCCTGTTTCCTCAAGAAGAGTGCGAAACAACATTTAACTGATTATTCATTTCCAAGGAAACATACTTTTGTACCACCTTAAGCTTTATCCTTCCAGTGGTAAAATATATCTTTCCTCAATTTACTGAAGACATGAGGTTTAACACAAATACAGAGCGAGACTCACATACACACCTTTTAAGGGGTGTCTTAGTGTTTAAAACACAAATGTACCTATTAACAATTTGTTAACTGCCTGTTCCAACCGGCCTTCCTCAATTTGCCATATTTCAAAGCTTATTATCTCCTCTACCTTTTTTGTTGTCTATCATTTCAGTAAATATTGCTGGACAATAAAATAAAAAAAAAGGCAGGCCATGAAAGATATATTGAAATGAAAATAAACAGTTCAGGAAAAGAATCAATGACAACACTTCAACCTTTCTAGAGTATTCTCAATAGCAGCATCAGTGAAAAATGCTGACACACAAGCAGCATTTAAAAGATATATTGTGTTCTCCTTACGTTTTCATTCCAACAAAAACATGTCCGTATAGAAAAATTGCCAATGAAACAAAGACAAAAAATGTCATCCAGTTGCTTGAAAGAACCATGTGACGGTCATCGGTTAAAGAACACTTTCTTATATGTCACACAAGTTATTCTGAACAATTTTGATTTGGTTAAATTCATTTGGCGACTGTACAAACACAGGAGCAAGTTGTAGTTGCATTTTGTTTATACATTATTTTGATTCAGGTGTCTGATCTATATAAAACAATATAAATCACATGTGCAAACGGCGCCTTTCTCTTTTCTTTTTAGCTAACTTCCCTTAGTAAACTGTATTAATAATACGTTTAAAATATCTCTAGTTCACTGACAAATGCACTTAAGCTGTTGCACGTTCAGTTTTATATGTTAAAATGTGACACAGACACCCAAACACCCCTGGATGGTTTCAGCTTTTTCATAGATTGGAAAATGTAGAAAAATGATTCTGGAGACGAATATAAACGCTGTTATTCACACTGTCTCACATCCCCATCTCAAACTGTTATTACCACAAACAGCGTGCTATTCTCAGCCCCTGTACAGCAGCGGCCCAGTCGTTTGAGAAAGTGTGAATCACATGATCTGCCGAACAGTAGCCCGATCATCTCAGCAGCCTGCAGTGCCAGCAGAGCAGAGTGGAGTGAAGGCTACTGTGATTGCTCATTAAATGTTGAGTCCACAGCACCCTCTTTAGGCGGACAAAGGATAGGCAGCCCCATGAGTACAGGGCACCAGAATACTGTCAGCATTCATCGCAAGCAATCAAGACTGCCTCAATAATATCCAGACAACTGCAAAAATCACAGGTTTATATTTGTTAAACACATATGTGACGTAGATGCATTTCATTTAAAACATTTACATCTGCCCTCATAATATTTACTCACAACAAATGGACAGGTGACGTTTGCATATAAGATTTTGCAATGGTACATTTTCTAAATACTTTGAATTTTGTTTTTAATATTTTAACTGAGAATTAATTTAGTGGAGGATTTTGTACTGATGATGTCCCTGAGTTAGTGTGACCTGTCGACACAAGGGACTCGCAGTGCGTCCTCCTCCCGTCCTCTGTCCATGACTTTCCCCTTGACATTTCTTTCCGTGTCTTTCAAATAGCAAATCTCCTCTGTCTTTTTATTTGTCACATATCCTTCTCTGCTCCTGCTTTTTCTTTACTTTACTTGTCCTCCCTTCTCCTTCCCTCTGTCCCTCCCTCTGGTGCTTTGACTTTTAGTCAGACAGAGAAAGACAGAGTTTGGGTTGAATGGAAGAAAGAACGGCTAACGGAGTGAGAGTGAAGTGGAAGAGAGACGAAAGCAATATGTCGGGGGAAAAAGGATAATAAATAGAAGAACTATTGACAAAGAAAAAGAAAAGTAGAATGTGTCGGGAGCGAGAGAAGAAAATGTGACAGTAACACCATGAAGAGAGAGGAGAAAGCAAGCAGGGAGGGAAAACATGTTGGAGGGGAAAAAAGGGGGAGAGAGAGAGAGAAGGAGGAGAATATGACAATGACAAAAAATGAAGGACAAAAAGGAAAGCAAAAGTGAGAAAGAGGGATGGAAGGTGTGTGTGTGTGTGTGTGTGTGTGTGTGTGTGTGTGTGTGTGTGTGTGTGTGTGTGTGTGTGTGTGTGTGTGTGTGTGTGTGTGTGTGTGTGTGTGTGTGTGTGTGTGTGTGTGTGTGTGTGTGTGTGTGTGTGTGTGTGTGTGTGTGTGTGTGTGTGTGTGTGTGTGTGTGTGTGTGTGTGTGTGTGTGTGTGTGTGTGTGTGTGTGTGTGTGTGTGATCACGTGGCAGTGTGGGTCTGTAATGAGCCAGCTGAAAAGTGTAGCAGGGTGGTGGAGATGAGATGGAGGTCCAGGCATACAGCCTGTCAGCTACTAGGTTTTCAACTGAGCCGCTCAGCAGCCTGCACACACACACACACACACACACTCAGTTACCGTATTTTTGTGTCTTTTACACAATCACTGAAATGCTTTTAGTCTCTTTGCCTCCTATACAGTTGTATATATGCTCAAAGACACATGTGCATATCCTTATGGCGACACATGCATGCACACATGCAGAGGTAGATGATCTTGAACATACACGCAGATTTGCAGCTTACAAATAAACACTCAGTGATGCATATACATCAACACTGTCACAAGACTGGCAAAAATACACACAAGCATGCAAAAGACACAGAATGTTTTCTTTGGGGAGGATGCCTATATCCCTTGCCCTAACCCTGGCAGAGTTGGATTGAAAAGAGAAACAGAATAAAAGAACAGGAAAGCTGAAGCAATCGTTGGAGCAATGATGGACTAGTCAATTGGCAGTAATAAGTAGTATAATATATCTGCAATTAACACCTGTAATGAGAGAGGTGTTAACGATAAGTACCGGGGAAAGGGAGGAAAAGGAAAGAAGAGAGGAGGAGGGAGAACAAAATGGAAGCAGAAAGACTTCAGGGAGGCTGATGTTGAAAATAATTATGACTATTTCAACATGTATATAAAGGCTTCTTCGTATAAAGGCAAGCAAACCCTGAAACAGAGAGGGTAGGAGGAAAGCCAAATAGGAAGTGAGGGATGAGCAGGACATAACACCAACGAAATCATAATGGGAATATAGGGGAACACAGAGAACGCCTTCTGACTACAAGATTAAGTCTTTCTAGCTTTCCTGCTACCTAGAACTTTACGTGTTATTGGTTCAAATACAAAAGGGCACAGGTTTCCAATCTCGGAACTATGCTTAAAGGTCCCATGTCATGCTTTTCCGGTTATTACCCGTCCCCTTGTGTGTTATGAAGGTTTTTCGGCATGTACATTAAACGGTGTGCAGAGTCACAAACACTCAAAGTACACCCTGTAGCGAGTAAAACTCTAACACAGAAAAGACCTGTCTATGCTGCCCCAGAACACCTCGTTGGAGATTTCTCTTTTTCTTCCTGGGTACAGTGACGTGACCATACCCAAATGGACCAATCCGTGGAGCTCCTCTCACACACACACACACTCACTCACTCACTCACTCACTCACTCACTCACTCACTCACTCACTCACTCACTCTCTCTCAGTGGTGAAACTGTGGGGCGCTTACACTGTAGGTGTGCCGCGTTTGGGGGTGCGGGGGAGAGGTGCGGGTGCTAGTGGAGCCTCGCAGATGGGCCCTCAGCACCTTCCCACGTCCATTCGCGATGTCTCGCTGTCTCTCAGACCCCACGCAGCAACCAGGAAATGAACCCAGCTCACACTGTCCGCTCCTCACAGCAGCGAGCCCTGCAACGTCCCGCCAACACGGCACCCAGAACCCATGCAGCATTCTCATCTGTTTGTCATTGCTGGTGTCATTTTCTGGTTGCTAACGCCATTGTAACACATAATCACTGATGTTCCGCTGTAACGGTGGTGGACTCATCAGAACAGAGTGGGCGAACTGACCAATCAGAGCACAGTGGGCTCATAGGGAGGGGGGGGGCAGGAGCTGCAAAAAGCCGTTTAGGACAGAGAGTGAATACACATACTATCCAGAGATGCTGTATGAGAAACCAATCTGAGTTTGGAACATTGAACAATGTAAATCTATTCTAGTAGACCTCAACAATGGAATTATGATCAGTAGAAATGGTCATGACATGGGACCTTTTATATAAGAGCATGAATCATAGCCTTTGAGATTACAGCAAAAATGTTGCTTGCCGTTAAAAATGCTGAACTGGTAATGCAGCACAGATTAATGAACTTTTATATTAAATGCATCACAATGTTTAAATGGCTTGTAAACAATTTAAAAAGGAATGGTTGGTATGAAAACTGCAGCCTTAATCAATCAATGTATTTGAAAGATCACTAATGTTGTTTAACATAACATTCAGAAGGGGGTGAGAAGTGTTTTCGTTTTTTGTTTATATTGGATGGCATCTCACCTTCTATATAACAACGATTACCCTGTTTCACACAGAATACACTGTTGTCCCAGCCATTCACAATAATGGAAATCAATCCCAACATGACTTTCAATTTATTTGCATGAATAAGTAATGTGCCCTTGATTTAGCATGCAGAAGGCGCCTCAGCCCAGCGCTGCTGCCTTTCTATTTCTACGCCACTATTAGCATAAGAGAGGCTGATTCTTTTTAATCAACTAATAATGAATGTTAGGGGAGCTTGTTCAGACCGCACTATTAGACCTCACACACACACACACACACACACACACACACACACACACACACACACACACACACACACACACACACACACACACACACACACACACACCACAATACCAACCTGATGACCAATTAAAACAGCAATCCCCTGTTTCTTCTTCCACTTGCTCTCTCTTGTGTATTCTCTGGCTTTGCAGATTATTATTTTTGGAATGACAGGTAACATTTCATTATTCAAAAGTTGCAAATTTAAGATGAAAGCTTTTTCTCAACCCAATTAGATTCGCACCAAAATGAAAAGCTTTTATTTCAGTTCCCATACACTTGAAATGTAATAGCCCCCTCTGTAATAATTGTATTAATTGCATTGGCATTAGTTGATTTGACTCTAACCTGGTCATGTGCAGAATGGCTCTGGAGAGTTTGTGTGCGAGTGCTGCTGGTGAGTTTGTATTTATGGTTTTTCCTACCATTTTCCTGCTAGACAACTTTTCTCCTGCGTTCTTTCCACTCTTCCTCATAGCTCTATCTACCCATTTGACCCAGTGCACAATTTGTATATATGCTAGGGACAAGACTGTCTTGGTTTGGTTATTAAGAAAACTATTCTGCGAAGAGAGAAAATAACCCAATTCAATACATTGAAGTTAGCTTTTACATTTACCAATTTGGCCGAGGTGTACTCTATGTCCAAAGCAATGTTCAAATAAAGTAAAACTGCTTTTTGAATTTTGCTTTAATCAAACCTCACATTGTAGAGCAACGAAAAGGTCCCCAAAACTTTAATTTTGTGCCCCTGGTGTTAAGTGTGGGCGGCTGTGGCTCAGTGGATAGGATGCTGGACCAAATTGCTCCTCTGGGGATTGTCCACAGTACTGAATGTATGTAAGTCGCTTTGGATAAAAGCGTCTAACAAATGACATGTAATGTAATGTACTGTTTAAGATTCCACCAATTACTCAACAAGCTAATGACCAGCCACAACTGCAAAATGTGGTCAATGAGACACCTTTGAAAGTGTAGTACTCTGCCTTAAAGTTTATATGTTTGACTGATTTTGTCAACACCAGGTTTTGTCTAAACAGGGCAACAGGGGCACTGCGCCCTCTTACTGTAGGCTTGTGCCATCATACCCAAATGCAGATTTTCCCTGTAAAATGTTAAAGTGATGCCAGAAAACAATATTTATGTTAATCAAAAACTGTATAATTACTAAAAAAAAATTGAAAATCGAGTCAAATTGACTGTTGGACGGCATTGACTGCTTTCTTTATGGGGAGCTCTGAATAAATAGGGGATCGATGTCCGGTCGGTCTGCTGGTGGATGAGTGGCAGGTAGCAGGCTTACACTTAAACTGTGATTTCTGAATTAGATTGTTTCTTTTACTGTGCTTTTTTCTGTAGAGGAAGTAAAGATACTGTAACATGGGATGTATTTGTTGTTTGAGGTGCAATATATGACTCAGCAAATGTTAGACATGAACAAACTATTATGCCGGAAAGTTGGTGGGACCGTAACATTTGGCCGGAAGTGACGTTGGCGCCCTCATACTAGATTTCTCTAGAAAAACCCTACCATATTGTCACAACCGTGTAAAATCAGCGGGTTTCATTTTTTAGCGCATTTCTAACAAGTAGATAAGTCCTAAATACTATATAAAGAAAACAATGCAATGTTGTGTCCTCTATCTCATGTGGACTTGGTATTCAGCAAATGTGAACAAATCTCTTAAACTTGTAAAACTAGTAATTCCAGTGAATAAAGGGAGAGTAAAAGATCAGTTTCAGGTTAATAATCAGTACGGATCACAAGGAGAATGCAGGAGGATGTTGATTATTTTGACATGTAAAGCACAAGCTCTACAGTATGCTTTGTCATGTACAGCGCTGCTACTGATGGATGTACAGCGACTCAGCAGAGCCACAGAGCCAATGTAGCTGTCATCTCCATATGTCAGCAAGCCTCCACTCACATGTGTGCTTGAAAGGATGTGGACTGAGAGCTGCTCAGCACTGGTTAGAGGGCTGGTACAATTTCCATCCGCTAACCATATGTGATTAATTTAAAAACCTTTGCTGGATTTGCTTGATGGACTTTTACATTGGAAATCACAGCAAATAGAAAGCAAATGAAAAAAGCAAGCAGGCAGTCAGACTCGGCTCGGAAAGCTTCCTCTAGCGTGTTATATGGATGTGATGCTGAGCTGTGGTTCGTCTCTGCGTCCAGTTGGGTGAGGGTCTGATTCTCTGGAGCTCTGCCAGCCGCCCTGGCAGTTTGGGATTCTTGAGTTTCCAAACCAGATCCAGAAACGGGCAAACTTTTTAAGGCTCCACCGCTGCTCCCTGGGCGTATTCTCTGACTACTGTTTCAGATCATTACCGAGCCGCAGTAATCAAAACTGATTTATGTACGGTGTATTTAGTGTGTGACTGTGTGTGCGAGTATGTCTGCTGAACATATGTATGTGGTACTTTGCATGCGGTACTTTGCACACTGTACGAGTGTGCATGATAATATCCAACCTCATGAAAATATCATCTTACTGTTGCTTACTTTGAATTAACAGGCAATGATGGAAAGTCTCCGTCTAGTCTTCTTTCTTAAGCTTTGTTACAATATGGCGAGTGTTCCTTCCTGAATGTGTCACAGAGTGAGACTACACCTCCATTCCTCGCATGCTTTCCTGTACTGTGTGAGGTGTGTCAGTGATGACGTTGATGAACTGGGGGAAGCATGGGTTTGCATTGCAAAATGTTAACTCTCTCTCCCTTTGTCTTGTTCTCCTTTTCCACTTCTGTCTATCTCCCTCTGTCCTTCTCCCTCCCCCTCTCCCCCTCCCTCATTCTCTCTCCCTCTATGTTCCAGTGGGTACTCCGTACTACATGTCACCAGAGAGGATACATGAAAACGGATACAACTTCAAATCTGACATCTGGTCGCTAGGATGCCTGCTCTACGAGGTAAACTATGGGGATATGTGCACACGCTGTCACCCCACTCGGCTGTAGGAGTGACATGAGAACGAACACATCGCCTCAGACACACACACATACACAAGCAAACAAACTATCCACAACATATTAGAGTACTGTAAGAAAATACATACAAATACACCTGCACTTTTCCACATGTTTATACTTTATCCACTTCAAGGCGTAAAGTGAAAAAAATCCAAATTACATACACTTATTGTAATAATATATTCAAATGTGCACTCTTATCCCTCCTTTCCCTTCACTCTTTCACTGTGGCCTGGTGGACAGGAGACCTTTAGACTCTTTAAGGTAAAGTTATTTAGCCTGGGAACCTGCTAAGCATTGAGAAGCTGGCGAGTGAAGGGAACTGACATGGCCATGTGTTTTAGATAAGGCCGCCCAGTGACACTGACTAGTTTGATTAGGCAGCAGCAACACACCACAGGGCTTTGACACAGACCACACTGAGTTGAAGCGAGAGCGTGAGGAGCACAGCGGAGGGAACAAAGAGGAACGATGGAAGAGCAGAACAATGACAGACATGGATGACAGCAGTCAATCTGATTCCCACCTTGCAAACCGTCATGTGCACTGAATACACACACACACACACACACACACACACACACACACACACACACACACACACACACACACACACACACACACACACACACACACACACACACACACACACACACACACACACACACACACACACACACGTTGAGAGACACACTGTCGGCGAGGGAAACACCCATATTTCCCTCCCCTCCTCTCTCCTAACTCCCCTGAGTTGCTGATCACTTGGGCTGCATTTCAACGCACCAGTGACTACACCTTCTCTACAGCGCCTCAGGCATGGAGAGGTGGAGAGAGCACGAGGAAGAAGTTTAAGCTCAGCTTGCAGGTCATGGTTGCTCAGAGACCATAGTCCTTCATGCTAATTAGTTCCCCACAATGCACTGCGGCAATTCAGAGCTGTAGTTGGCTGAAAGTGGTGGATGCTGTAGGTCACATTCAGTTTTTTGTTGTTGTTTTTTTACATGTCTGGTGTGTGTCTGCTGTTTTAGATGGAATACGCTACTTATACTGTTAACAAAAAACAGTGCGATAGTTTATTCTGTTGCATGGTTTCTGCAGGTAACATGATTACGTAATCTGAACTAAAGCTCATTCAGATGTTGCTCATTTTGTTAGGATGAGATAAGTTTAGGTTTTCATTTAGGTTTACTAACACAATACTGTGACATACATTGCCATACAAAAGTAAACTATTCACTTAACTTTTTCATTTGTTGCCCTTTATTTATTTGGCAACAGTGGTCATAGAAACAGGAGATGAAAGGAAAGAGGGAAGAGAACAACAGTCCACCCTGGACACTACTTATTATTTTCACTATTTCCTTTTATACAACGATCTTCAAGCTTGAAGTTTGAATATGTACAATGTCTACATGTTAAAGAGTTGAACATTTGAATAAGTCCCTCAGCAAAATCATCAGACCTTTTGGTTTGTGTTCAATTCTTTCAATATTTTGTTTCGGAAGCTGTTCATTTTTAAATTGTTATAATGCATGTGCAGCCTGAGCATTGATTGTTTCAAAGTTTCAGATGGGGCACATTTCATTGATCATTTATGAGTTCCACCCTTTAGGACAACCACTAGGAGACACAGTGAGAAAGAAAGATGGAGACCAGAGATGAGGAGAGGGGAGGGAGAACTAGAACAAAACTGAAAAAATAGAAGAAGGCTTGTTGCTCCCTCTGGAGGTCAGGAGGCAGGGAAAAAAGATGTAAGGTGCAAAAGTTTAGGAATCTATATAGGAAAATATAGGTAGCCAGAGAAGTAGATAAGCAGTTGGAGTTTTAAGAGAGAATGAGAAGACTATAGAAGGTTAGAAGGAGAGAAAGAGCAGAGGGGGAGAAGTGGAAAAAAACAAATGGCGAGAGCAGGTTTATAGATTGCTGGAGAGAAGAGAAAAATGGGGTGTGTTCTTTCGGAGAGAAAGAAACAGAACTCCAGCCATCAGGTCAAGGTGAGCCATGCGAGCAGCCTGTGGAGATAAAGATTTTACAGCCTTATTGTTGCCAGAGCAGTGCTCACCACGTCATGCATATTCCCTTTGAAGAGCAGCCCCTTCTTGGGAAGAGGGCTCCGCAGTGCATTCAGTGTCAGGAAACTTCTCTCCTTCTCTACAAAACTCTCTCCTTCCCTCCTCCTCGCTCTCTTCTCCTCCCTTCTGCTGTGTCTCCCTCCATATGCCTCCCCTTTTCACACTTAACCTTCAGGCATATGGAATTCACATATAAATCCACGCCTCATCCCTTTGGTACTCATTGATTTCCCTCTGAACGTACAGTAGGGGCCGAGGATTGAGCTGGTGTGTGTATCCCATGGAGTTCGGTTCCTTATGTGTGAAACGGCTCCATTTGAGAACGCCTGCATTTTTCATTCTAGCGCCTGGGGGTCGGGCAAGGGTCCGAAGGGGTCCGCCCGTCAATACCTGGTCATTGTATCTGCGTCCATCTTCATCTAGCATTCTGTTTGATCCCTTTCTCCTCGTGTCCGACCTCATTACATCCCCTGACCCTGCCCTGTGCCCCCTCACCGGAACCTCCTACGCTGTAAACAAGGATGCTGCACTGGCTGGTTTTGTGTCCCAGGGAGACCCGGAAGGTAAGGGGGGGGGGTCACTGCCAGTGGATGAGATTACCCATTCCTAGCGCTCTCTCCTTCTGCCCTTAGTCAAAGCCCACTCATATTGGCATATCCCCCCTCCCCCCCTTGCCCAGTGTGCTCTGTAAAAGAGATGCATTTTACACACACGCTGTAGGTCTCCAGCTTGTATGGATGTTCTGCATTTTTATATGAAAGTTAGCAGAGGAGGGAGGAGAATATCTTAGTAGCTTTACTGGAATGCGTCTCCTTCCTGTTGGAGCTCGGCTATCCGTACCTCTGACTGTGCCCAGGCCTCCTGCCTCACCCCTCTCCCTCCACACTTGTTTTGCTGTTGGTTTTATGAAACTTTCAAAACGCTAGGTTCCCAGCAGATTGTGTTTGCATGTGAGTAGTCGGCCCTGTGGCTCTCTGTATGTTCTTGAAAGTTGGAGTGGGGTTATAGATGTAAAAGACAGAAAGACTGCTCCTTTTCAATAGCTTTGGTGTCCTTTAACCTTTTTCATACAGTGTGTGTAGTTGTGGAAGCGTTAATGTTGAAAGAAATGTTAGGGACACTTTTATCCAGCGTTTTTGTGGAATTTTAATTGAATTAATTAATGAGACTTATAATTATTATTTTGATCTTTGGATTGGCTGTATGGCTGGCCTTTCCACCGAGTTCAGGCTACGGCTACGTTATCAGGTTGCATATAAGTCTTAGGTTTGTGAAAATTGAAATTGTATATTAAATATTGTTTTAAAAAAAAGGTACTTTGTAGTCTTTTAGCTTTGACACAAAATCCTTCACCATTGTCTTTTTGGTCAACTTTATCCAGTGTGTGAGGTAACTCATTTCAGTTTCTATTATCCAAGTGAATATTGATAACAAGCTTAGTATTTTACAGATTCAAGTTTTCTCTCTTTGTTAGGCGAAAATTAACAAGATGTTCTTTTTGCTTTGAAAAAGAAAACGAGAGTGGAGTAAGTGATGTCATTGGAATGGCCTAACACAATGCCACACCGATAACGCAGACTACCTTGGCAGGGCTAGTCTAACATCATGATCCTCCAAGTGTCAGTATCAGGCTCTGCTGAATCTAGTAAACTATCTGACCAATTTGTGTGAAATATGTCACTTCCTCTTGATTCTTGCAAACCCATTGTTTGACATTTTGAGAAATATACTTATTTGCTTTTTTACTGAGCGTTAGATGAGAAGACAGAGACCGCCCCTGTAAATAGTCCCTGCAGAACCAGACTTTTTCTCTTTTTACACATAAGGTATAGTCTATTGTAGGGATTAAACAAACAAGATACAATATGTTTATTAGTTAGCTTCATGGGTGCTGGAAGGTAGATTTTGTTATCTTGGCACAGAACCATGCTAGCTGTTTCCAGCTTCTGTTCTAAGCTAAGCTAACAGGATGCTGGCTGGAGCTTCATAATTTACAGACAGATTACAGACTGGCATTGACGTTCTCCTCTATCTCTCAGCAAAAAAGCAAATAAGTGTGTTTCAAAAAATGCTGTATCTTTTCTATACACCATAACATGTAGTTTAGCCGCAGTGAGATGGGGCCATAAGAACACATCCCGTCTTTCCTCAGAGTTTAACCCACTGGAGCGATCTGGCACTTTGAAGTAATTCGTCCATTCTTCTTCTACTTCTTCTCATCTTTCTTTCCTTTTTACTGTATTGAAGTAGAGAAGTGACGACTCCACTGGGTGTAGGTATATTTTTAATGACTGTCCCTACTCTATGACTTATTGCCTTGATTAATATATCATCATAAAACCACATGAAGGACCAATGAGCACATAAAAAAGTCATGCTCTCCTCAGTTGTAATGTGTGAGTGTGTGTGCAGAGAATACAAAATATACCTCTATTTTGCATATGTATGTTAACAATTAGATTTGTATTTGTGTATAGTGCTTGCCTGTAATTTTGTGTGTGAGTGTCTGTGTGTGTGTTTATAAATGAGTAAGTGAGAAGTTGTGAGGAACCCTTCGGTCCCAGGCTATAAGGGCTCCAGGGATGAAGACGGGTGGAGGGAGAAGACGGGAGCCTCTCATAGCTCCCTTTTTTAATTGGCGTACAGGGAGAGAAGCTGGAGCGAGCGACCGGGATCAGTGTTAATTACGCTGGAAGGCCCCATCTAGACCTTTTACACGGACAGGGATGCTGGCTTTACATGTCTGGGCTGAGGAGAGCGCAGCCTGGCCAGCTGAAGAAGAGCAGAGGAACAAAGGAAGGAGATGCTTTGTGTGTGTGTGTTTGTGTGTGTGTGTGAGGATGTGTGTGTGTGAGGATGTGCGTGTGTTCTGCCACCAGCAGCTCACACCCCTTAGACAGACAGCAGGCATGCGTGTGCATTGTATTTCTCTCGAATATCAATGAACCGTGCACACACACACACATACATACATACACACACACACACACACACACACACACACACACACACACACACACACACACACACACACACACACACACACACACACACACACACACACACACAGTCTTATACTCACCAGGGCCTCAGAGGTCAGAGAGTGAGTCAATCATCTAACCCATTGCAACGACACAATATGAAAAAAAGAGTAAGTGTGTGTGCTGAGAGCAGGGGGCCGGCAGCTGTCAGGGGCTGGGAGCAGCAGGCACTAATGAAGCAGATGAATAGTGCAAAAACTCCCAAATACAAACAGGACAGTTGACATTTTTCATCTGTCAAAAGCAGAAGATGCATGAAAATACGATGGGGTCTTGTTTAACCCCTTACCTCCTGGGGTTTATAGCTGGCTGATTTTCTTCTTCTTCTGTCCCACTCTCAATTTCCTCTTGCCAACAGAGAAACCTATTGTTTTTTAAAAGCACTAGCCTTCCTACCTAGCCTTTACACACAAACAACAGACATCCACACTAGTTACACATATATTTGTTATAAAGCAATTAAGAGTGTTCTCCCACACGGCTCTTTTTAAGGCATTGAAGTGAACCAGTACTGAAAATAGTCAGCATGTTCTGTGCCAAACATGGACACGCCATACCCTTTTAAAGGAAAGCCAGCTGAGTCCGCCTGGTTCTGCCCTTTTACTTCTTTGAAACCTCTCAGTTTGTTTATTGGAAAGGGATTTGGTTCTGAAACAGAAAAGCAAGATATTTGTTGACCTTAGTGGTACATTCCTGATGATAAAATATAACATTTTCCTAACTCACTGGAGTGATAACATATTTATAGGCTGCAGCAAATGGGAAGTTAGTTAAAATAACTAGTGGAATGACAATTTGAATGCCTGTCGATCAATTATTGCACAACCCAAAGTGAAATCATAGGTTACATATAAGAGGCTTTGTTTCTAATGGAAGTGCATTATTGCTCACACACACAGGAATACACATTTCCTCACACATCTCATCACTGTCAACCGCCTGCTGTGCCAGTCTCAGTCCTAATGGTTGGACCAGAGGGAGAGAAAGCGAGCTGGAGAGAGGGAGAGAGAGATCATCTGTACTCTGTGTTTACGTGTTTTTCTGAGGAAATGCCGTGTTAATACGAGGATGTGATGAAGAACGCTGATTAATATTGGATGGTAAATTATGTCCAGATGAGAGAGGGCCTACTGAGATTGTGCTCCCGTCTTCTTGACTTCCCACTGGAAGCTGTGACAGAGACTCTTTCAAAATGTGCCCTATAGGGAACGAGAAGTTTTCTGTCTGCACCATCAATGTTTGTCACATTCTTCATTGAAGACTGAAATGAAATTGTTGATGTACTTGACAGTTTTTGAAATGCGTCAAAGAGTTACATTTGTAGCTGGAGCCACAAAGGGAGGCCATTTCCACTTGTTTAAGTAGTAATACGTCTAAAAAAATGTGTTGGAGGAAGGAAACCATTGCCATTTGAAAAGTGATGTTAAGACATGACCCCGTCTTTTCCTCAGATGCCATTTACATGTTAATACTCCATGTCACAGCCTGTCCCCCATTGTAACTGAAAGACAGCTTCTGTAATCTACCTCTACTTCCTTCCGTAGTCCTATTTACGGAAAAAATATTTAGTCTCTAATATGCCTTATATTGTGGAAGGTGGCACATTAACACTCACCTGCTTTATTCTGCATGGAACGATTCCATTTGGATTCAGATATGGACACATTGTTATCATTTGTTTCTCACTACCAATTAACAGGCTGTCAAACACACTCTGTACACTCTCGGATAATAATGTAGGGACACCTGGAAGAAATAATTGAATATTTATTTGTTTAATTACCGGTGCTTTCACAAACTTGTGATTATCTTTTGCCCTGCATGCTCCTGGTGATGAAACACTCGTCAATATCACATTGGAGTTTGAAATACCCCACAGTACTGAAACAATACTGCAGATGGAGGCGGTGAGAAACACAAATGGAAACCAATAAGCAATGACTACTATAATTGGACCTTGTTTCACATTGTTCCACGAGACACTTCCTCTCTTCTGGATGTCATTAGGACGTACAGCAACATTTCAAAGTACACAGAAATGCCCTCTCCCCATAACAGGTGCAGGGCATGACATTGCAATATGGCTTTTGCATACTTATTTTACTGTACAACCTTTTGCATAAGAGAATGTATTTTTTCCTCTGAATTAATATGAAATAGAAGTCCTTTAATATCATGTTGGATACTCACTTCTTCCTATGTAACACTATGTAAATAAGTAACAACCGAATCAACAAGCTACAGTTTCTTTAAGCAGCTCCTCATCATTTACACTGACAGCCATTCTAACCACAATTATTTATTGTTAGTTAAGCAATTTGGGCCAACACAAAAGCCTAACGCACTATTCATT
This sequence comes from Notothenia rossii, assembly GCF_949606895.1. NCBI lineage: Eukaryota > Metazoa > Chordata > Actinopteri > Perciformes > Nototheniidae > Notothenia > Notothenia rossii. Next base: position 78,252,466 of record NC_136912.1, on the reverse strand, counting down.
TCCGAAGGCACTGAATCAGAAAAACAATAAGAGTGTGAGTGTGCTTGTTATGCAAACCTGCTGCAGGCTTCACCTTCCGCATACACATTTTAACAATAAGAAGTCAGTCAGTCACCCTGGCAGATATGGCATGCTATATTTTCTATTCTTAGACATGCAGGAGGGTTTTTTCACATATTTCCACTCAGCAAAAGTCTCCTTATCCTTTCCACTCTTCCTTAGCATTCCCATCTGCCTCTCCTCTGCTCTGCTTGCTTGCATTTGTTTTCCCGAGGATACAGTTTTCTCACTGCTCCAGCCAACTGAGAAATTCTCTCTCTCATAATATGCCTGCACCCCTCTCCTCACTCTCCTCTCCCATTCTCAACTCTGTCTCCATATTTGTGTATAACTTTATATCTCCACATTTTCGAAAGCAGTGCAGCAGAGAGGGTTAGCAAACTAAAGGGAAACACATAAGCTAAGAGAATCTCTCATGAATCTTTCTGTTTTGCTTCACTTGAATTTTACACTTATACTCATTCCTATACCAAACACTATAAAAAAAAAAAGAAAAGAAAGTTTGCCGATTTTATAAACACAAACTTTCTCTCAATACTGCTTTTTATCAATTAGTCATATACCTCGATAACAGTGAACCGTTCTGCATTGAACTCACTGTACAGCGACGTGTTGAAATTCTGCGTGTTCAAATTTTTACTTTACTAACACCCTGCCTTTCCTTTCCCTCATATCTTTATATTTCAGATGGCAGCCCTGCAGAGTCCGTTCTACGGGGATAAGATGAACCTCTACTCCCTTTGTAAGAAGATAGAACAGTGCGACTACCCCCCACTTCCCTCAGATCACTACTCAGAGGAGGTAAGTACTGTGCCAGCTGCCATTCACTGCTGTCATAGGTAGATACAGACCTGCTCAGTGTTGGAAAAGGACTTCTATTCCTAAACTCCTTCTTAAAATAAACTTTTAGAAAATTCTTAATATCTTTTAGGTGAAGTACTGTGTAAAGCAGTGGTAGCCGGTTTCTCTTTCTCTGTGCCAGTTCGCTGATTTTGACTTGTGTTCACTATTAAAGTACTTTTTTTTTTTATATGCGAGTGAAATCCACCCAACTGTCTGAGCTAAAGTTCAGTATGATATTGCTCTGTGATCAAAAGACCGGCTATGATTTTAACCGTTTGAAAAATTAAATGCACATATCAAAAGCATCTGGCCATGCTACAAAGTGGGGTGAAGCTGAATGGGCTACAGTGTCATGTTTCCCTAACTAAATGTTAAATCATCTGCTGTAGTTCTGCGTAGACTTACCCATGCACAGAAATGTAATGTATTCGGGCTGCGGTCAAAGATCTCCTTATTGCTGATTGCCGCTGACGTGTGTATGAATGCGCATGGCTTTGTGTTTGCATGCCCTCTTTATGTGGGTGGCATTTTTTCCCTAACATTTCTGTCCTTTTCTCTTAAATATATTAAGTAAATTGTAGACACATGCAAAAAACGTAGACACTGACTCATAGGCACACACGCACATACACTGCAGGCATTACCTTCATTCACCAGTGACACTGTGCTTTGGTATGGGCGCACTACAGCTTTGTGAGTTATAATAATAATTAACAATAAATACCTGTGTTTTTCATTGTTTCAGCCATCGTACTTTAGGTGACATTGCAATTTAAACTTAATCTCATTATTGATTAGTATGTCCAATACTTTTTGATAAGTTGGTGATTTATTCAGTCTATGAAATGTCAGAAAATAGTCCAGATAAGATCCTGTGGTGACGTCTTTGTAGAGTTGTTTTTGTCTCTAATTATAACTGGAAGGCCAAACTGGAAGATACACACAGCACAAGGTGACATTTGAGAGCCTGAAGTCATTTCACAGCAAATATTCTACATTTTCTACTTTAACTAATCCATGGATTCATTTATTCATCCAGGATTTAACAAAATAATTTTTAGTCAATCAACAAATTGATTAATTGACTCATGACATACCAGTATTAAGATGCCTTTACATTCCTACATGTTAAATGTCTAATAAAAAGGTGCAACTTATTTGCCCTCCATGCTCTCGTACCATCTCAGTATTTGTGCACAGCTAGTTTAAGTGGTTCTCCTAATTCATGTTATATACTAAACCCTATTAAGAGGCTTTATTATACTGTGGCATTGACTTCATCAGGATGATAAAGGCTAATTGCGAGGTGTCTGAAGCCTCTGTAGTCTCTATGACTGAGTTTTTGTTTGTGCATGAGCAATTGTGCAAGTGTATATTTTGCAACAAGAGCTCTCTCCACTCACACACCACGCTGAGCTTCTGCGTTGCCCCACATGTCACCCCCATCCAGGAGAAAGGGAGACAAAGCGAAAGAGAGAGGGAATGATAGAGCGAGAGACAGGGCGATGGAGAGATGGAGATGAGGGGGGTGCCTGCAGCGCCTGTCTGGATGTAAACAATGCTCCTGAAGGATCGGCAGCAAACTGTCAGCTGCTCATCTTTGTTGTGTCATTTAACCATCTCCGTCTATGCTTCCCCCCCACGCCTCCCTTCTCCAGCTCCCACTCCCCCCCCCCTCCACCTGACACTCTCCCCCACTCCCCCATCCCACTCGCCATGCAAAGAAGCGCATGAATATTTTACATATCTGCATCTCCCCCCCCCTCTCCATCTCCATTCTGTGGGACTAATTCTCAGACTGTCTGAATTTGCATCTTTCTCCCACTTTCTCTTTCTCACACACACACACACACACACACACACACACACACACACACACACACACACACACACACACACACACACACACACACACACACACACACACACACACACACACACACACACACACACACACACACACACACACACACACACACACACACACACACACATATAAACACAGCGGCTGACGAGAACTCGTCCAAGCCGGTGCCACGCAACAGCGGCCAGGAAGTCGGCAGACGGTTACCATAGCGACCTCGCGTAGATGTTATCTTTTTTTCTTCTTTCCTCTCAATCTTTTATTCTCTTCTCTTTTTTTAATGATGGCGGTGGCTGTTCCGCCTGCGAGCCTGTCTATCTATCTGCTCCAATCAGCCGCTTCGCTCGGCTTCAAGTGTAAGTGCTGTCTCCGGATGGCAATGGAGTGGCAGCAGTGTGTGCGTTAGTGTGTCTGTGTGTACTTGTGGGGCTGGGGTAAATTTGGATTCAGACCAATCGTAGATTAGTGCACTAACACAGCTCTGCGTCTTTGTCTCAGCTCGATTACCTGTGGCCTTGTTATTGCTTTTATCAAATGAGCTCATCTAGAGGGCACAGAGAGACGAGCAGGTCTCCGTTAGCGACGGTTTGTTCATTTTCTCAAGCTGCTCTTTTACAGTTTGCTCACACTACAGTTTATTGATTGTTTAATTTCTCTGTTTACCCCCCACTCACACACCCCTGTCTTTCTCACCAGCTGAGGAACTTGGTAGATATGTGCATCAACCCTGACCCGGAGAAGAGGCCGGACATCACCTACGTGTACGACATTGCCAAACACATGCAGAACATGACACAGGGCAGCTAAACCCAGAGTGACACGCATATAGCTCGCAGAACTCCTCCCCACTTCCCTTCTTGCTTTTCATGCTGGACTCGAACAAATCTATTGGCTTTTATACAATAACTCCAGAGTTTAGCTCCTTGTGATAAGAAGCAACATAATTATTGTAAAGGTGGAGGTACAGTCCATTACATAACTGACACCCAAACCTTTCTGCCTTAGGATAAAGATTATACAGATTATACTTCTTGTCAGGTGGACCTCCCATTCCTCAGACTTCAATAATGATACAGCACTGAAAATCAGCGTATTGTAACTCACTGATGTGCTATAGCTTTAAAATGCATTTCCTCTGTATATTCATGTATTGAAGTGATGGTGTTCTTCAACAGCTGATAGAAGCATATTGTGTTTGAAGCAGATATACTGAAAAAAGATTATAAGAAGAAAATAAAAAAGGCAAAGTTAGCTGTTACCTATCCACAAAACAGTTAATCATGGATCAGAAGAAAAAAAAATGACCATTAACGGTTTACTAGTTGAGACCTATGCAATTAGCACGAAAAAGACATGAAAACTTTAAAAAGAAAGTTTTCCACTTGAGGGCAGCAGAACTGAGAGACGTAACAAAGTGTTATTGGTGGTAGAGGCGGTGTTGTGTTGCACTTTATCCTGGTACTGAAAGGAGGGCAGGGTGATCATGCCTAATGACTGTATTAGGAAAGGAAGGATCATTTAGAGGGTAGACTAGAGACCTGCCGGGGGGGAAAACATGGGCAAATGTCTCCACAACACTTTGAATGTAAGTCATTTTGACATCTATGTATTGTCTTTGAAAAATTCAGAATGTCTCTTTTTTGACAGCCTAGAAGGAGTCGAGAAGCTGAAAGCAAAGCAGTTTTACGTCTGCTGTTTACCTTAGTCACTGACACCAAAAGATTCCCTCCTTGGTTCAACTCAAGCAAAATATATTTTTTAAATCACAATAAAGACATGGGAAGTCAAAACACATAGTTCTCCATCATTGTCCAGCGGCTGCATTTGTGGACAAAATGTTGTGATTGTTTGCATTGCTGTGTACGTTTGCAGTGTAGTTGTCTTGTTAAGTAACACATGTGTTGAAGAGAGAGCAGATCCTTGTGTAGCCGTCCATGCCATGAGTAAACCACAGCGTGCCTACCTAACTTATCCTCCAGTAGGGATACCAAAGACAAAGTCACGTATAGACAGAGCACTTTCTACATGTGTTTGGTGTTATTCATGGGAAGTATATCAAGGAGTTGTCCTGAAAATACAAACACCAATGGGACTCACATAGTTTTACTGTACATAGTAAAGAAGTTCCTATAGATGTAATACTGTAAGGTTTAATAACCCTTTATTCATTTGGAGGAAGGATACAGGGGTATGTTTGTTTTTATTTTTTTTGTTTTTAACAGTTAATACTGTAGGTTTACTCCAGCAGGTCACAAATGACCAGCTCTGACCACCACCAGTTTACATAGTAACAACCATACCACACGAAAGTTATAGCAAATAAGCAACGGTTAATAACGCTTAATTTCGGTCGCTTATGAATTCTCTTCTATCATTAAATAGCCGCTCATTGAAATGATTGTACTTGTATGCCCATGTTTGATCATGTTTTTTCATTAACATGAAATAGTAAATAGTAGAAAATCAAAGCTTATAGATAAGAAAATATAAGTGATTTTGTCTCAGTCGACACATTATTGTGATAGTGTGTTGATCGCAGATATTTCCTTGGGACTTGCAGATGCAGTTTTTGTTTACCATTGCTTTCTCACTCTCTCCTCCATTTCAGTTTTTAATCTTTATTATCTAATATTTTTCATTGTGTTCACCCAAGTGTCTTTTAATTTTATCTTTAGTTCTCTAAACAATAGCATTTCTATGGCACCAAAGTATTTCAGCAATTAAAGCGATTGAGTTTTGATGCTAAATGCTTTTATATCGGCCTGACAGTTGCATCCAATGCAAGTACCAGTCTGTTATAAAAGATGTAATATACTGTATATTGAACAAATTGCCTTGCTTTTAAAAAAGAAATCCTCACTAGCAGGTTTATAACACACAGTGCTAAGTCACTTTAATGGTTACGGCCCTTTCTTGGTAGTGAGCGTTTTAGCCTCCATGTCACATACATGTCATCTCACATACTCTCCTGTGTCCTCGCCTTTTACTTCGACTCAGTTTCCTTTCCACAGACCCTCTGAAGTTGGGATTGAAGAGTCTAGGGGTGTTTCCAGAAAGTCAAATATTGCAAATAATATTTATTGTTTGGTTTTTTTTCAGAACATTTCATGTCAAATTAAACACCCTTATCACAAATGCCTTGTATGCTAACTAAATGCAATAAAGCTTTCAAATTCATTTTGGATATTAGAGTGAGTGTTTGGAGTTGACCCGGTTTCAATGAGTTTCACATCCGAACATTCGATCAACAAGAAATACAGCAATTACTGTTCCACACCTGAAGACCTGCACCAGATTAGTCATTTATTAAAGGACTGAACTTTGAAAGGGGGACATGTATCATGATTCCTGAATTTACAGCAAGAGGGCGTTTTCCTCTGATCGACAACTGGCAAGTGAAACCAGCTTAATGGTAAGTATATTTATATAACTTCATTTGATTTTTTTAACACAACATGCAAATGTATCAATTATAGTAGGTTTTGTCTGAACTCCTCAAGTACATTTGTTGTTTCATTGTTCTGCAGGTTAAAGAGTTCCAGTATTACAGTAGATGCTTAGTAAATGTCGTGTAATGTGGTATTTCCTGTCATGTTGTAACAAAAACATTGCCTAAATAAACCACTTAACCACTCATAGCACAATGGACTATATACCAATGGCTACATGGAATTAGGCATTGGCATCTTTTCAGATTAGGGCCAATTTGGTTGGAATATTAGAATAATTTCCTTACTGTTACCAATACCAAAAGTGTATATTGGTTTAATTATTGATTCTTAAATAGTAATAACTTCTTAAAGAAAACATTACATGTGATGTTTTATGGCTACAAGCGCACTACTTTATTTGTTTGCATTATGAGTAATTATTGGTCATACAAATATGAAAGGTAATACATCAGATACACACATGTGAAAAACGGCAGCTGTTACAAAAGACATAAAACACCACCAATACCTTTAGCTACTGTACATATCAGCCTGTCTGCATCTGCAAGACTTAACAACTGTTGCTATTCATTTCCCTCTCTTTAGGTGGTGTCGTCTGGCAAGGTTGTAAATATAAAAGAACAATGTGATGTAATCTCAACAGAACAATAAAACCAGTTATAATCTTATAAGAGCATTTGAATACAAAACTTAAATGGTCCACTTGTTGCAATGCACACATTAAAACATAACAACCCAAAACGACTAAAACATGAAGCAATTAATCCATCCCATCTTGTCTTAAACACACCATTGCCAGTGAAAGCAGATTAAAATTATTTCTATAGGCTATATACAGCTACGTCACATGAGTAAATGATGATTTGGTTGGCTGCTCCATCAGGCCTTCTTCATCAGGTTGAGTCTCTACGGTGGCATTCAGATTAAGCCACATTAGCATAAACTACAGCAGGGAAATAGAAGGAAAATTGTGCAATTTAATGTTATGTACTCATCAAAATACAGTGCACTTAACACACTTCACAAAGATATGTTGTCATACTTTAAAACTACAAGATGGCCTATTAGTTGTAGAATATAGTCAAGCAAAATAAGGTAGTATACTACTAAAGCTAAATGTACTTTATAATTACTAATAAAAATAACTTACTTAATAGTTTATATTTCGAATGTAATATAAAGTGTTACAGGGATTTCTGCAAATTAAAAGAAAATGATAGTAAAAAGAAAACTATACTCACTTTCTGTTAGTTCAATCACAGCATTTTCATCCACCTCCGCATCGCTGTGAAGAAAAAAGCTCAAATTAGCTTTATGTAAAAACATTTATATAGAATATAACATATTATTATAATATTCAATAATGTATTAAACGGTCAGCTTTTAAATATGTAATGTGTTACCTCTGCCTAAAAAAGATGAGATAAAACTTAATAAATCTCATTTAAAAATGTCATCACATCCTTTACTGTAAATAATAGTAATAATATCAAACTTAAACAACTGTAAAACAAACCAGAGAGAATGTAAAAGTCAAACTGATAGAGTTGGGTAAGAAGTAAGTAAGTATTTACTTCCTGGACTTTCTAAGCCTCGGAGTGTAGATCTTATAGAGCACCACGGCAAAGGCCACAGATGCCATGATGAAGAAGACCAGGCGAACAATGAGAGCTTTGTCATCATCTGTGACATAAGAGTTAAATACAATGAATGAAAAGAGATGTAGAGTGTACAAGTGTCAAAATGACTTGGTTAATTAACCATTTTTGGCATGAATTAAAACACCACATACAGGAAGTGGAGACAGCCTCTCCTTTGGGTTTGCCCTCGTTTTGTCCATTGAAAGCAGTCACCTGGAAACACAGAAGATCTCATCAGGAAATATAGCATTTGAAGAAATATGAGGAATAAAGTTTAGATAGTGTTTGGAAACCAAATGTTTGGCTCATACACACCTTCAGTTTGTATTTGGTTGAGTAGCTTAAATCTTTGAATTCAAACTTGCATTCGGTTTGGTTCAGAGTCTTAATCGGGACATCATCACCACCACTATAAAGACGTGCGATGTAATGCTTCCTAGGTCCATTCAAATCATTTGGAGGATCACAGGTTGCGTGAATCACGTTATGCTCTTGAAGATTCCAGACCAGGTTCTTAATTTCTCCAGGCACTGTAAAAAAACATATTAAGTGATATTTCAATTTGTTTAAACAGCATTTTAAACAATGATTTGCATCAGAAGTGTGTTGCTGCATTGGATGAATGGTTGTAGGGATATAAATACAAACTGTGCAAATCAAAGAAAGTTGCATTGAAAACATGTATCATTATAATTTCATTGTAAAAAGTTTTTATTCTTTAATCTTTTATGTTCTGACACGGCTGTTACAGGGTGTGTTGGGGGAAGTCTGCAGGTTGGACTTCACATGCATCACATTTATGAAATGGAAATTGCAATTTTTAAAGGAAATGACAATGAGTTATGCAATTATATATGATAGGCAGCCGCATAGTAGGTGACACGTAAATGTAATATGTACATCATGTTCAAATTGATTCATTTGTTAAATCCTTAGTTGGGTCAGAACAGACTCAGGTCGGTAGAGTTATAGCAAAATACAATACAATAAAAAACACTGTTCTTCACTAACGACTGTAACTACAGAGTAATGTTCATTATAATGGCCTGAAAAACAAGGATGTATATTGATATGCTGTCTGATTCACAGCATTTGATATCATTTGTTTAAAAAAGACAGACAGAATAAGATTAGTCACATCATTTATATGATGATATTAAATAGAAGAAATTAGATAAAAACGTTAAGTACTATAACGTAATTACTATAACTTAACATTCTAAAATCATTCATTATATTAAATTGTGTGTTAATGTTCCAAATTGAAATAATGAGTGACTTTATAACGTACCTTTCAACAACATAGGAAATTATACCTTAATAAATATTTGTTTATATTACCTTTGATCTAAATATTATCCAAGTGACATTTTAGACACTTACCTCCAATCGTTGTCTTAATATGTATTACATTGTTTAGTGCAGGTTCTCTGTGGCTGTTGTATTTGGGTTGGACTGCACAGTTAAAAAAAGTAAGATAATATTCAACAATTATTAATACTCACTCCATTGGTTTGTCTTAGTTGTATTTGTTTGTGAGGTGCAGGGTGTTTTTTTGCCAGCAGCATCATTAAATGCCACATCATGCTCATACTCAGTGCAGGGTTTCAGGTGTTTGATTTCATGTCTTGAGCGTTCGTTGGAGAACGGAATAGAATAGTTGTGTCCAGTATCTGGTCGGCCTGGTTCTTTGATGTTGATGATGTAGTTGCCAGTCGTAAAGTTCTTATTCATGGTAATGTTGAAGCCAGAGTTGCTGAGTGTGACCGTGAAAGAACCTGCACACAAAATAAAAACAAAACCTGGTGACATCCTTTAATCCCAGACACTTTGTAGATGTTGAAAGTTCTCCGGGGAATCTAAACTTTACTTTCTGCAATAGCATTCATTGCCAAGGATAACACTATGGAGAAATACCAACATAATCTTTGAACGTTTTTGTTAATATGAGTGTGAAGAAGAACTGTATTATGTCTTGAAAATAAAAACTGATACTCACACTCCAGAGGTGGAGGGGCTTGAGTCTCGGCTGGAGAACACATTCAAAGTGATCAGAAAAATAAACCACAAAATGTTAATATATGCTTATGACAACATCTATACTCTTGCAACTGTGTGTATTTTATTAACCTAACGTAACACACTCATTAGCAGTGCTAGTAGCTGTAGTCTACATTCATAATAGTAACACAGTAATATCAGAGTCTTATAGAAGAACAAATGGCGGGCTTGTTAAGGAGAAAACGTTCCAACCTTTGGCATTAGCAGTGCTTGAATTGGAATAAAAAAGGTGCCAGTACTCTAAATCAGCAACAAGTATTTGGCACAAAGTCATAGTATATCCTATAATGCTGGTGGGTTTGTCTCTTTACTGTATATTTTAGAAAGGCTCACTGTACTTAAACAAAATGACTCAGGGTGCATCTGAGATTAGAGGGGGTGCAGTGGGAAAGTGCTATTTTTATAAGTGAGGAGTGGACCTGACACCCTCTAGTCTAGGGGGGTCCGGGGGCATGCTCCCCCGGGAACATTTTTTTTTAAATATTGAAGTTAGATGCATCAATCTGGTGCACTTTGAGAGCAAAATGAAGAGATATATGGATACCTCTCAACATCCATAATGAAACAACTGTAAACAGATTTACTTTTTCTTTATGGATATAAAAGAAAGTAAAGCTTGACTCCTACTGGCTGGTTAAATGACTCCTCGTCCCTGAGGCCACTACCAGTTTTTTGTGCCATTTTGCTGGATTTATTTGTCAATAGCGTTGCTGCACAAAGTGATAGCCCTCTAGTTTAAATCTACTACGCACAAAGAAACATATGGAGATGGGTTACTATTTAAAAAAAAATAGCAAATCTATTTGGGAACAGTGGGGCCGGGCCTCAAATCCTATAGGGGGGTCCGGGGGCATGCTCCCCCGGTAAAACAAATTTTTAAATGTTGGACTTAAATGCATCAATCTGGTGCATTTTGAGGGGGAAATAAAGAGACTACACCCATATGAAACAAAAATGTATACATTTAAATAATCATAAAATCATAAGTACATGGCCATAACCAATAACATACAATATCCAATATGAAAAAACATTGAAACTTGTTTATTTATTTGTTTTTGGTTCATTTATAGTTGTGAGTGTGTCTGGGCTCCTGAATCGGCCTCTCCTGTCTCCCTCCTCTCCCCCATGCTCCTCTTTAAGGCAACAGCAAAGAATAGTTTTAGCTCTCAACAAGTTTCTTACCTTGTTTCACCTAGTTAACATTTTTTTTGTATTATTCATGCATATTTTACTAATCACTACCCCCTCAAAAGGAAATATGAGTTTACATAAATGGTGACCGAACCGTTTGAGACCCACTGAGATAACTTAAACTAAGTTAACTATCTAAAGACTCAAGAGAGTAATTCACCTCACCAGAGCTGTAGTTATCAGCCTCTCAGTCTGACAGCAAAGGACTCTCCCTCCACCTTGTTGTTTTAACAGCTCCTTATATCCGTTAGCGCAGCTAGCTAGCACCAGATGCTAACAACAATACACGTAACCGGTGCGCGCGCTTTCTCGCTCGCTCGCGCCACACATACACCAACACACACCCTCCCGAGCTTGAATGACACACAGAGACCAATCGAGGGCATAAGTATGATCTGTATGAAAGTGGCAATGTCGGCAGGCCACGTCATGTAGACAGCCAGTCACCCTCTGTGAGGCAGAGTCAGACCCACATTTGCGCTGCGTTGCGTTTACAATATATACGTATATTGCCGGCGGCTGAGTACCGTAAGAAGTGCCGGTACCGCATGGGTAAAAATCAGAAGTGCCGGTACTGCGTACCGGTGAGTACCGGCCCAATTCAAGCACTGGGCATTAGTAGTCACTGATGTGTTGGACGTGGTGATTGGAGGTTGAGGCTGGGCTTGAGAGATGCTTGTCGGCAAGTCTAATGTGGTGGTGGGTTTGGGTGAGGGTGAGGTGGTTGTAGAAGGAGCAGCAGTGGCTGTAAGAGGGAGAGCATGCTAGAGGTCACCCTACAAAATGTTCTGCCAATAGTCCTACCAGATGTCAGCAATGTCAGGCTGATTTCAACGCTGTTTCCAATAAAAGTCTAAACTGAGGCAGAATACATTACCAGAAATACTAGTTGAATATGTTGAAGGCATTGGTGGGTTTGAGGTGAGTGTTGGAGTGCTGAGTGGAGGTTTGGGGGCAGTTCTTTGATTGTCTGGAGATATGACAGCAGTTTCTGTCATGGTGCGTGGAGTTGAGGTGCTGTTTGGTAAACTGAATGCTGAAGAGGAATTTGTGCTGGTGCGTGGAGGTAAGGTGGTTGAAACATCTGTGTTCCAAGAAAATAAAAATAAATCAGGCCAAACACAATATGACAATGCAAGTTCATCAAAAGGTGCAACAGGAAAAAAAATGGTTAACCTAATATAACACACTCATTAGCAGCGCAGAGAGGCCTCTCGGTGTAGACTGGAAAATTCATGTGAAATCTGTCACACTTCTTTTCTCTTTTTTAGTAAGTTATCTTTGTCTTTCTTGCCATTCAGTTTAAGTCTTCATTCATACTGTATGCTGCAGTCAATCCTAAACTCGATAGCAGAAATTTTTTGTACGGGGAGATTTTTGTCCTGATCAGATCAGTACTGCTGATAGTTTGTGAAGGGTTCCAATTCAGGACGTTTTCTATGCTCATTAAGTTTGCCTTCTACTGATAAAACATAAGTAAGAGGACTTTCAATAAAAGCTCGAACGAACCTAATGTCCTGTGAGTACTAACATGTTGGGTTTAGATAATATTTGAAAAACGAATAACAAAATGTTAATAAGGGTTTTTGAATCTTTGAAATACTTAAATCAATATATTGTGTTGTTTATTGGTAGAGAGGCCTGTTTATCATGAAGAGGGTTACTTACCCTCCGCCATAACGATGATCCCAGCCCAGAGCAGCAGGATCTTGAGACCTGTCATTACCAGGAGTTAGGGTTTTATCATCAAGTATTGTCAGGATAGAGGATAATCAATCAGCAGACGAGTACTTCTATTTAATGCAGAGAAAGAAATGTCTAATTTTGAACTCGCATGCTTTCCAACTCAGCGTCTGTCAAGTTAAACCATTCTTATCTTCACAACTTCTGCAATCACGCTGCAGTTCTCCCGAGTTATTTTCTAAGTATTTATTTGATGGTCACTATGTGAATATTCAAATTATGTATCTGGCTTCTATTCCAGCTGTAGGGTCAATGATATGGGTTATACGGGTTTAATCCCGAATATTCAACATTAATTAGGAGAGTTATAGAGGGAACAATGAACATACGGTACACTGAATACACTGAACATTATAGACTTCATACAAGTAGATGTTTTGGCATGTTGTATTAAACCGCTTACATTGTACAGGTGTACCTTAAGAGGCAAGTAAGTGTATATTTTAAATAGCTTGATTAAAGCTATTTAATTAAAAGTTGTAAGTACGTTTTTATCCAAATTGTTCAGCGAGGCATCTTTTTCCACATCCATTTATCCATCTATAAATCCGCCTACTGTAACAGATTAAAAAAAAATGTATTGCTCTAAATAAAAACATAACTGGATCATAGACACTACCTTTTACAAGAATACACTTTTATTGTATTATCTATATAGGCCAATCCTCAGCGGTTAGCATTTTATAAGTAATAATAAATACAGTAACTTACAGTTGGCCATAGCCATGATCTCAGGTCAGAGCCACAGTTTCTCAACCAGCGGTTAGGTTGCAAGTGCACTTAGAAGTCGGAACAAAGACAAGATCACGCGCCTGTATTTCCTCTTTCTAGTAAAAGTTTATGCTATTTCAATTGTTAAAAAAATATCCATATTAGGATAAACATTGCATTCAAACCATGACTTCCTGTGTTGTCTGCACAAGCCATTTAGTGGCATTTCAGACAAATGCTTCATGCAATGCTGCTTTAAAACTTCAGTGCTCTTTCCAGAAGGGTTTAGTGACTTTTTCTGAACAAAATCTAATTTAGACAGAGTGAGATTAGTGTGCATAACATGCCTAACAATAACTCCAAAGTGCATTGAGTGCAAAGAGACACTCTGCTCTCAGGCCTGCAGTATTGAAGCCTGCAGATGCTGTCTCTTCTCTCCCAAACTTTTTTCTCCCTTTTTCTCCCATTTCAAAAAGAGAAAACATTCTTCCATTTGCTCCTGGAGTGAATGTCTTAATTTGCACAGTTTCATTCATTTCTGCTACAGTGTTAGTGTGTTTGAGGTCATTAGCTGAGTGTTTATGGTTTCTTTCCTTATTGTCTCCCTCGAGTCGCCCCGCCTTACCCCATTCTGTAGGTTTCCTCCACTCCCCCCACCCTCACTAACCGATCCCTCTGGGTACTCCAAATCCCTCTTGGCCAGGGAGCACTGGCTCTTTCCCTGTAATGAACTCCACAGGGACTGTTATTCAGTTTCATCACAGCAAAAATTGCTCCCATGGTGCCCTGAACACAGTGAAAACAAACAAAAGTAAATATCGGGAATTAATACGCACGTTGTTTGGCGCTCCCCAGCATCTATGGCCTTACTCCTCTGCTTCAGAGCATGGGGAGATATTTATACACAGCTGGAAATTGGCTCTGCATTTTCGGTATAATGATACAAAAAAACATTTCCCGAGCATGCAGTTTTTTCCTGCTGTTTGCCATACATCCAAAACCATGCATCCCTAAGTCCATCTTGTGGTGAAAATTCTTCATTGCAGTTTGCTTTCACTCCTGGGTCCTGTTTAAAAAATATAAAGGTGCTCTGGAGCTTTGATTATATTCAATCTCATACTCAAATAATTTGCGAAGGAGTGACCAAACTTAAAGCAATCAAGCAATACCAGAACTGAAACTGAACATTTTGTATCTGAATACGGCCCATTTCATGTGCTATCACTTACTTATAAGTGATAAACATTACTAATTCTCAACCTAGTTTTTTTAGATTCATTCAACCATGTTTTTATATATTTGAGAATGTCAAGTCAAAGAAAAATGTGAATTGGGAACATGGTTTCCATACATCACGGAATATCAAGGTTTTGTACAGATGATAGTTAACCAAGTGAAAATGTGAAACCAATCTGTGTTGCTCGAGTCTCTCAGCCTCGCTCTTTGAATTTGTTGGCGCTCACACCTTAACTTAAAAAAGATTGAAGAAGACCTGCACTCACTCTTTAAATAGAACACGACTTTAAGTATAAGCATGGTGTGTGTGTGTAAGTTAAAGAAAGAGCATTGAAGAAGCAGCAGAATAATCATTTGTCCCAGGTGATCTCTGAGTGTTCTGAGGCAGAGAAATGGGGCCATTCCAGAGGACATTGACTTGGATTTTTTTTGTTTTCGTTTGTTTGTTTTGTTTTTAGAAGCCTGGAATATCAATATTTTTTTGCACATTTGAAATAGCTTGTGGCGCAGGCTTGGCAATGGCAGCCTGAGCTTCAAACATATTAGTTTGCTGGGAGAGAAGAATCACCAGGGACAGTCTCCAAACACAAGCGGGAACAGCAGCACAGTCCTGTTCATCATTTGAAAGCTGCTATTGTTTGAACTTGAATAACTTTAAACAGGTTAAACTCATATTTAGAATGAAACAGTTGTCTTGTAGTCCTTCTCGGTTTTCAGGTTAGAATATTTGTCAGCAGCTGCTCTCCAGGGAAAATGATGTGAGGTTCAGGCAAAGAAAGACGGTCCCTGCAGTCATTTATCAGTTGGAAGCTACACCCAGCATGCAGCAACTGGCGTCACTCTGCAGCACTTTCCCTGACATATGTGGAAGCAGACACACACATACACACACACACACACACACATACACACATACACACATACACACAGTGAACACCACACATAATAGGCATGTGTACGCCGGTGTAATGAGTGGGCCTTGCTCTGCATGTCCTTAATCTGCAACCACCAGGCCAGCACAGAGGGGGCACAGTAAAGTACAAGCAGCCTGCAGTGAGCTGAGCCAAAATAAAAAGCCAAGTGGCTCACTAAACTCGTCTGGGGCTCTTAAAAGGCACGCACTGCTTCTCCCTCGTCCGTCCTGCAGCCCCACGGGAGCTTCATAAAACGCCGCCCTGCAAAACCAAACTCGGATGCATCGGTCCAGCCTTCCGGAACAGGCGTTTTCACAAACTGTAAACTATTGGAAACAAATGCCGTCTTAAATGTGTTCAAAAGAAACCTGATCCTCAGAGTCTTTACAGGTGGCTGGGGGTGTGTCAGATGTACACACACACACACACGCACACACACACACACACACACACACACACACACACACACACACACACACACACACACACTTTTTTTTGCTTCCTATGTGAGACTTTAAGTCCTGACCTCCTCCCCTATGTTGACCAGATCACTGCCTGTAAAGTGTGTGTGTGTGTGTGTGTGTGTGTGTGTGTGTGTGTGTGTGTGTGTGTGTGTGTGTGTGTGTGTGTGTGTGTGTGTGTGTGTGTGTGTGTGTGTGTGTGTGTGTGTGTGTGTGTGTGTGTGTGTGTGTGTGTGTGTGTGTGTGTGTGTGTGTGTGTGTGTGTGTGTGTGTGTGTGTGTGTGTGTGTGTACATATTTGAAGAAGGGATATAATGGTCCTAAACGAAGCCAATACAATAGTTTTCTTAATATAATCACTTTAACATGTGTTCATTAAATTAATTAAGTTCCTCTGAAAAATAAATATTGAGAAATTCAATAAAAACCCATTTACCACTTTAAATTAATTATTTCATGAATGCTGAGCATCTCATCTTAACATTTAAGGATAGTACACCTTTTTGGAGACTCACGAAAACATGCTGAATTTAAAACAGGATTTTTTAAAGATGAACACTTTTTGAGTCAAATGTTATCATCTTTTGTTTTGGGACAAAACTCCCTGAGATTTTCTTGGTGATAAACATCAGGCGGGTTTTATGTCCTCTTAAGTCTCCTATATTTCAACCGTATGCCAGACTTCCGAAAGGATTTCCGTCACTGTCACAAGCACATGTGCTCGGCTCCAGTAAAATAAGCACTCTGGCCATAAACTTGCCAATGAGCTGTCCCCAAATAACCACATCTGTCAGCTCAACTTAAACGGGCCCTAAAGAGTCACTTTTAAAGATGAAGAGATTTTACCGGCTCCACAAAGACGGAGACAATTCTTACCTTTGGCATGAAATTTAACAAAATAAACATAATGAGAATCTCCCATGTGCTCAAGACTGGGATACTAAGATAATTGAATTCTGAAGGATTTCTGTTCTTAGTAAAACAATACTTAGTTCTTTAACCAAATATTCCAGATAAAAGGTGCTTTCTAAATCAATCTGTCATATTTGAATTGTTAAACTGTACAATCATGCAACATTATGTAATACTGCACATTCTAATTCTAACTAATTACCGTAGTTCTGTGACTCTGCTTTTTATTACCAGCCAAGTTAAATGTAAACCATCACAAACTTGCACACAACTTGAGCTCATAGCATCTCACCTCATAACAGTAAAGCCCGGGACAATAAACTGATTGCTGGTCTCAAATTCGGCCGTGCAGTTTGCATCTCAGCAGAGAATTAAACACAGCTGGAGTGAGATGAGCTGAGACCCTACGCAGGAGAGCAGAGATTTGAATGAGTGTGTGTATTGTGAAGGAAAGAGGGGGGGGGGGGGTTGTTGTACCTGGCCAAGCTGTGTTTCCTTGTTCCCACGGTCCTCTCTGTGCTGCACTCAACCTCTCCACCCCCTGAACCTACCTCCTCTGAAATTATGGAAACAAAATGTCCTCCTTAAACCAAGATTTAAAGGTTGCTGACAAGGGAGGGGGGGTGGATGAAAGAGCACAAGGTAGTGGGGGTTGCTGTCAGCATATCCCGGATAAGTTTTATACGTCAACTTCAAGAAGAAGCTTCAAAAATGAGATTTAACACGAAGCATTGTCTGTTAAAATGACGGGAGTTGGTGTATTACTAGCTGCACCTGAAAGACAGGCGAGGAGCCAGACAGACTTTTTCACGGTTAAAAAAAAAGAAAAAGAAGAGGATAAAATAAAGACTTGGATCATCTTGAAATGCCGTCTGTTCTGGATATAATCAATAGCAAAAGAAGAATCCAGTTCAGGGTTGTCTCTCATATTTCAATCCCTGCTCCTCAGTGATCAATAAAAGTGAGCTGAAATCAAAGCGAGCCCTCTTTACTATTGTCTATTCAACGTTAGCAGACAAAGACTGAGGAGCCTTTGATCGCCCTGTCTGCAGGGCCCACAGCTAAACACAGACCCCATCCTCCCACACCCACCCACCACCTCCAGGTGAGCCGTGTGTGTGTGTGTGTGTGTGTGTGTCATGTCTTTCATACACGTACACAAGCACACACACAAAATGGAAGCCCTTTTCATAGGATTCACAGAGAGGGAAGCTATGAGGTTGTGTTTTCAGCTGGCAGGTCATAACATAAGTTGCTGGCCACTGTTTTACAGTGTGTTACAGTGTGTTACAGTGTGTGTGTTATGTGTTATTTGCATGTGGTTGTACTGGGACGTTAGTGGCTATACAGTTTCCTGTTTAAAGTTCTGCTAAACTGTATGTAGACGACAGTTCTTCTTTTTAATATTCTGTCTTCTTCTGTTTTACTCTTTGTTTTCCCCATCATGTCCTTTTTTCTTTTATTGTCTTTTGTAAATGTTTTTCCTTTTCCATCAAGATCTGTTTTGACTTCTTCTTTCTGTCATGTCCTCTTTATTTTCTCTCTTTTTGCCCAGTCCTCTTATGTCTTCCTGCTTGTCTTACTCTCTTCTTCTCTCTTTGGTTCCTGTTGTATTCCCTTGTGTTGTGTGCTTTTCTGTTTGTCCAGAATCATTTTGTTCCTTCTCAAACATTGGATATGTATTTTTGTGTCCCTACAAATGTTGGTCCCCTCCCGCATCCTCTGCTTATTCTTCTGGCCTGTCCTGTTCTCTCTTATCGTCGTCTACTCTATTAGAGATAGGCCAAGAATTCAGAGTTTTTGAATCGAGGCTTTTCCATTTGATGTTGAGGGGGTTGATGCTCTCTGATGAAACAATAAAATAATGATTCCAGCCCTCGTTTTGATCTCCTGTTCTGTCTCCTATCTTCTGTGATGTCCTTTTCAGTTTTGTCCTCCAAGACTTTACTGTTTTTTGATCTGTACTGTTTCATTCTGATTTGTCAGCTGTCCTTCTGTTCTCTCCTGTCCTGTTCGCTTCTATTTGTCCTTGTCTTTCTTTCAGTTTCTTCTTCTGTTTTGTCTCCTTGGTCCTGTCATTCCTCGATCTGTTTTGCTTTCTTTTGCCACTTCTTCTGATATTTCTCCTTCTCTCTTGTCCTCATTCCTTCACTGCCAGTCCTCTGTTTTGTGGGTTTTCTGTCAGCTAGCTGAAAGCGGCAGGACCTTTCGACTAAACGACACACAGCCTGCTGGGGCCTCCTGTGTCAGAGGAGAGGAGCGGAGGATCTGCTTGGGTTATACACAAACAGCTTAATATGAGCTTCATATGCCAAGATGCGAGAGAACACGCAGGTGAACATTAAAACTGATGCTCTCTTCATGCGGCCTCATGAGTGCATTGCCACAGAGTTAAGGCATGATTAATTAATAACCCCGGTGAGTGGGCTTTCGCTGAGACGCGTGCCCAGAAAAAAAATTGTACTCTGAAAATGAAATAGTAACTACAGCTGTTAGCTAAATGTAGCAAGTAAAAATGACTGTATTTATATTTAGCTCTGAAATGTCTTGGAATAGATGTATAAAGTCACCTAAAATGGAAAAACTCTGAAGTTAAATACAAGTGAAGTACCTTACAATTGCACTTAAGTACTGCAAAACATATGACATGCATTTACCCAGAACCCCCTGTCTCTGCTCTGTCACTGTGACCAGAAAAAGTAACTCACCAGCCGTTCCCCACCAGTGTGCCCGCTTGTTAGCTTGTTGCTCTGTGTGTTTGTGGATACCCACATGTGTGAATGTGCATTTGTTCTGTATGCTTGTTAAATGTGCTGTCACTGAGAAATGGATAACACAAATGGACAGGTAGCCAAATTAAAATTGTGTATGTTTTCCTCTCACAACCTGGTTTAGAAAAGGTGGAATTGTTTTTATCAAAGAAAGTCACAAATAGGAATGTTTAGAAAGTCACGTCCACAAAGCGAGAGGGGACTGTTTTTATTCATTATTTATGAAGTGTGCTGCCGGTTTCTAATAAACACTGACATTTTATTCAGATGCCTCAAAATTAATAGACGTTGTGAACTTTATAACATTCCTCTGTCACGTTGTTATGTAAGTCTGAGTAGATGTTTGGCGCAGAATAAGAATCATATGCATTTATGCAAGTGAACAAACATGAGGCTGAAAGTGTGTTTTGTGAATTTGTTTAAAGGCCAGTATTAGCATACAGCGACAGACAGGCCTGAGTCCTGATTTCCATTCAAAATCCCCGGTTCTCCAGTGACAGTCAATCAGTCCGCACCTATGAAATTGAACGGCAGCCATGGAGCAAACCTTTCACATCTGGGTGAAAGGTCATGACCTTCAGCCAGTACTTCTTCCTGTATTGCTGTAGCGGAAGGGCCTTTGGTGAGCAACAAAAGGAAATAAGAAGATAAGAAAAGTTAAGAACTCGCAGGCAGAGCAAGTTTTCCTCTCTATATGCCTAACCTTTAAGCTGAGTTCCCCCCCGCGACTTTCTGCGATTCCTGATTAGTTTACAGTATACTCCCAAATCAGCATAATAAAGCGTGTGATGAGGCTGATGAGATCTAACAGTCTGCTCTTGTTTACCCCGCCGCAGCACCAGCTCCTTCTCTGCATGTGTGTGTGTCTGACCCCGAGGCACCGAGTCACTTTATGCGCCTTGCATCTCCCTCTAACAAACATCTACACGCACACACAAACACACACACCCACACAACCCCCCCACTGGTAGAAATCCTAGTTGTGCTGCCGGATCTCAGCGGAGGCCGGGAATCCACATCCCCTTTAGGCTAGTCCTGGGGTGCATTTACTCCACACACACACAGAAACAAACACACGCCCATAAATACATTCATGTGCACACACCCAGACACACGCGCTATCTTAATGAGAGAAGAAGATGGTACTATGAAGGCGACAGCAGAATGAAACCTACTCACCAAGGACTGACCTGTGGTTCGGGGGCGGCAGCAGCTCTGCAGGGAGCCCCTCTCCGCGCGCTGATCAGAGGGCTGCGCCGCCGAGGCTGCACGCGCTGACGGCGCTGGAAAAACCAACTGATTAAACGCCGCTGTCGCCTCAGCTCAGCTGCTATATGGAAAGAAAGCTTCCTCTCTTTTATATATTTTTTCACTCATTGTTTGTTTGTCAGTCTTCTTTGTTTTCTTTGTCCTCTGCCGAGACAGCGGTGCCGGTGGATTGGAGCTGTGAGCGTGAGGGATTTGTGCGTAATTAGCTGAAACGCTCACCCAAGCAAGCACAAAAAGTTTAATTTTAAACTTTTTGAACTATGCTCCTTTTTTAACGTTATTTCTCTGACACTCTGCTTCACTTCCAAGATCAAAACCTCGCTTCATGGTAGAAATATATTTTATGTGAGTCTTTGGAGTACATGGACAGCAAAACAGTGCTGCCAACTTGCAAGTCCTATTAACAAGTTGTGCGAACTTCAAATTGTGCAACGTGTGTGCATGAAAAAAAGGCATGCCTGTGAGAAAATATGAATACATTGGTGAAAAGTGAACAGAGTGACAGTAAACAGAGTAATTGGATCCGTTGATCAGTTTTAAAATCATGTAATGCAGCTACAGAGGCTCGTTTGACTGAGAAGCTCAGTGGTCCCACTGAAGCAAAATGTTCAAATGTGATGTTTTTGTAAAGGGTCCGGGCCACATGAAGATTTTAGAGACATTCTTTGCTTACTTTTACAAAGCAAAAAGTGGATTTCTTGGAAATTATTAAAATGATCGGAACTTTTGGCAAATTAACAATAAAATATTCCAGTTAACAAATAAAAAGCTCTGATAAAAGAGTCACTTTGAGTGAAGGGTGAAAGGTAGCTCTGGGTCAGAGGTTGAGGGCGGCCCGCCTACCAAACGTCCCAATCAGAAGCCAATTCACAGTTATGGACCTCAGAACAGGGATTGTCTATCTGTGTTTGACCAAATGAGTAGTGGAATGAAACATTGTTGAATGTGGAGACATTCTGGCACAAATGAAAGGTTAAAAGACCCTGCCCATTATGTGTGCCCTCTGGTCGAGTTGGGCAAGTCATCCAAGGATGTGCAGCGACTCTGCCAGCCCGAGGCCAGACTTCACTGACTGCCAGCTCAGCAAGCCTTTGTTGGTTGGTCTCAACAAAGCTTTGTGTTCGAGTTTTTGAGATCCAACAAAAACATTTGTATCAGTATTGTCATGTAATTTGAAAAAATAAAGTATTGTAAGAAAATAGTAGGTTTGCTACAATGGTTTGCTGGGTGTTCAGCATGCCCTCCACCTGACTGTACCTCTCGCCCTTGACTGCCGCAGTTTGGCCGGGGGCTTCTCTGGCCACAGTTGACAGATCAGGGAAGGGGCTCCGAGAGAAAGGACAAGGCCAAGCTCACTGCCATGCCCTTGAATGACAGAGACCTACTCCAACAGGCAGACAATGGTCACCTTGCATATCCAGCCAAGTCAACTTTTCATTCATCTTCCCCAGTTTTGTCTGCCTTTTTTTATAATTTAAAAGTTAGCCCCTCTCATTTCAAAGTCACTGACCACCCTTGGCCCCTGCTGTGACAGCCAGGAGAGAAGCGAAATATCTTGAGGCAAGAGAGAAAGAGAGATCTAGCATTATCTCATCTGGGCCCACAGGCAGCAGACGGCAGGAAAAGGGAAGGTGAAAAAAAAGGCCGGGCAGCTTCAGCAGGGGTAGGGAAGCAATGGCTGGCAGCACAAAGAATGGTTCTCCTTCTTTTTTTCTGCTCCATTAATATCTGAGCTCCAGCCTGCATATATCCTCATTCATTATTCATGAACCGACCAGGAAAGAACGCAGGCGGGGAGGAAGGTGGGAAAGCAAAGGCCAGAGATAGTTCCAATCAGTCCTGGTTTAAATGACACTGAGTGGCAGAGCCTGGGGTTTTATGGCTCGCTGTTCAAATGAGACACTGCGCCGTGGTAAAAGGTCCACACTGGCCCGCCGTTAATGACCAGCAGGACGTATTAGAGGCTGCGCCGCTCGTAAAGCTGGCTGCCACTAGGTAGCAAATTTGCCCAAACTTACTTATCATGGTTCTACACGGCAGCACTGAGTGAACAATATAACATAGTCTACTAACCTGCACAAGACCTACACTGAAGAACATTTGGATACATTTTGAAGGCATGCAAAAAGTACCTTTCAATGTATGCTGCAGTTTTTACTTATCAGATCATTCAGGCTTTTAAAAATGCTTCTTTTTATTTTTTTATATCTGCCAAACTGTACATGAGTCAGCACTGCACGCTGTCAAACTAAATGTCTGGATAGATTCATTTAATTATCAATTTAATAAATCCTCTTTTTATTTTCTAGATTAATCAATTCATCTTTTGGAGTAAAAAAATGCACATTAAAAAGTTGAATATGTATAAATCCAAGGTAATTTAAATGTCTTGCTTCATCAGTCTACAAGATATTCCGTTTTTGGATTTTCAGAATCAGAAAATCTTCTTTTGCAATCGATCAATGTTTCATTAAACTACCAATATTTTTTTCTTTCAAACAGCCAACCCAGTAGTTGATTCTTAATGCAGCACTAAAGCCATCAATTCATTGATGCCAATTACAAGTTCTGTGCTGATTTTTTCCTGTTTTAAAGAGCACAATTGTTGTCTAAAAGCTGTTAAACCCATAAATGGGCCGCACTGGGGGATATAAGGTTTATCCCTTATTACAATTAATATGGGCACAGAATTGTGAAGTGAATCACACCATTATGCCACTAAAAACTAATTTTAAAAGATCTTCTGGAAGACCAAATCTATATTAGTATTGGAATATACTGTAGGTAGGGATTTCTTAATAGACTGGACAAACACATTGTCAGTCTTCTTTTTGGATTTATTGAGAAAAATTGAATAGGACAGGCAGTTCTTTTAACGTTCATGGTTAATCCCTAAACCTTTCTTGACCTACATTATTTAAACAACCTATAAATTGTACAACATGTATTGTTTTATTCTTTGGGAAGTGAAACACTATCATCTGTGTTCTACTGTTCTGTATTAAACAATGTTATATTCAGTTAATATTGATACAACTCCTCTTTGCCCTTGTGTGCTTAAACATTCTTGAATTGAACTGAATTTGATGCTTAATCAGATCAGTGAAACCCTGTCCCTCCGGCACTGATGTCACTTTAAAAATGCTTCACGCCTACCAGGATCATTGTTCAGAGATTAGTGAACAAAAATGAAAACAAGCTCTCAATGAATATGTTAAAGCAAAAGGGAATTTTTAAGCAGAATGTATAGTAAGCATTTTGCAAAAGACTCAAAAATATTTTATCATCTCATGGGGCATCTGGTGAGTAGGCCTTGCGTGTGTGTGTGTGTGTGTGTGTGTGTGTGTGT